>NC_064293.1:48301586-48326073 GCF_019186545.1 Solanum stenotomum
TTTACTTTTTAAGTTCAGTCGGCTTATGATGCCTACTGGGTACCTGTTGTTTTGGTACTCATGCTACGCTCTGCATCTATTTCGTGATGCAGGTCCGGGCACTAGTAGTCAGCGTTGATCGAGCTTGGAGCAGTTTGATCCGGAGACGGGAGTGAGCACACGACGTTTTGTACTATTTCAGTCTCCATCTGTATATATAGACTTGTCTTTTACCTTTCAAGACAGTTCAGTCTCTGTTGTCCACTTTTGGGACTTGTACTCATTTTGTTAGTAGCTCTGTANTTTGCCCATTATACCCTTGATTGATTGATTAATTAATCTTGAAAATGTATTTACTTTGACTAACTTAGGAAATCTACAAGTAATTAATTTCATTAGGAGAGTACTTCATTCATTAATTAACTACTTTCTTTATTCACTACTTATTCTATAAAATCTNTGGGTTATAGTAGGTGTCATCATGACTTGAGAAATCGGGTCGTGACAAGTTGAAGCTTCAACAAATTTTATCAAGGAAGATGACATTTCAAAAAGTTCAAAGGATGTAAAAATAGAAGACTCAACCAAAACATGTGAAGGCCAAATTGAGAAAAATCAAGATCCAAATAAAGGAGTTATGCACCATTTAAATAAAAAAATAAATGATTAGTCGAACTAGAACTACAATTCATTTGTCGTCTAATTTCATTATCAATAACATCTGATTCAGCAGGAAAATTTAGATCAATTTGAAGCAATGAAATTAGAATATTTTGTGGTGTTGTCATGTTTGTTTTAAGAATTTATATATAAAAATATAAAAAAAACATTTTACACAAAATATATAGGAAAATTGAGGTGAGAAAAACTTGATTTTTTTAAATTTTTTGGATCAATTGGTGAAAAATTTGGCTCCAAAAAGTAAAATTTAAATAGTCATCTAAATGCATTTATATTTTTGAAATCTAACATTTCATCATTTTGTTTTATTTGGAAAATATATTTTGACTGGTTTAAGAGTCGCCACTTAATTTTTAAAGGAAAATTAAGAAAACTTCTTTTTCAAAAGATTAAAACAGGAAATCGATTGAAAATACTTAAGGGGGGGTTCGGGGTTCCTATTAATATTCTAGGAAGGTTTTCAAGGCACCTAGAATATCCACTAATGTGGTTATCCGACAATTAATTATTTGGCTAAAGTATTTTAACTTAATTTAAATTGCAAATTTTGAGTTGTTTTATAGTTAGAACTATTTTAAAGGGGAAAAGGGAAGTACTAGACATTAGCTAAGCTAAAATACTTTGATAGATTATGTTTCAATATTATAGGAGGCGAGTATTTAATTAGTTAATTTTTAGAAGATTAGTTTAGAATGACTATCTTTCGGGGAATTAAATCGTAGTAACCTTAAGGCTAACAACAAATATCGACAGGTAAACAGATATAAGATAATAAAGTAAAGAAGGAAATCTGGGCCCAAGTCTGGTTTACTGTTCGCCTGGGCCAGTATTTGGGCCCACTTTCGTTTTGGGCTTTCAGCCCATTTGAGTCACCTGCACCTGTCCTAGTCTAACATGAAATAAATATCATTTGGACCTCAGACCCAATTTTTCACCTGTCCTAAACTAATCTTTGAATTTTGCTTCTCCTTGGGCCTTTGGCCCAACCCTTGTCTCCTTGCACCTGTCCTAGTAACTAACAAATACTAATAATTACAATAAATGGGATTAGGCCCAAAATAACAAAAATACAAATTTTTTTTTATGTGCAAAGAGTGGACCTTTGGCCCAATCTTTCAATTCTTCTTTGCTTCGAATCCTTTCGACTCCGAGGCCTGTTCATCGATATTTGTAATTGGCTGACTCGAATAAAAGTAGAATTTGGGCCTCCGTGGCCCAAAGGAAAATTGAGGGTAGAGTTCACGAGGACTCGGATAGATTTCACATGCAATGAAACGATAATAAGGATCAATACCCGAGAATAATACAGTAACAACATATCTAAAATGAGTCATAACAACCCCTAAACCAGCACAAAGTAAATAATTCGGCTGAACTTAAACAACATGGACCTGAACAAAGGAATACAAACACCAAAGACACTAAATTCAAGTCACACTAAAATAAAGACCGTTTAAGATACTATATGACACTTAAAACCCATAATACGCAAATGCTACTCAACTCATTAAATAAGCAGATATGCTAATGAAGGATGCTAACAATTAGAGCAAAATTTTCAGACTCAATTGTTGTCATATGAAGCACCCCTAGCTTAATTGAATAGTTAAAAGAGCACACTAACTGTTTAAATGAATAAGTTAAAAGGGTGACTGATAACAGTACCCATGATCAATGAAATACCAAAAGGAAAAATATAAAATAGGTAAATGAATAAATAAAAATAAGATAAACTAAAATAATAAAATAAAATCCATCATGCTTTCAAATAACTAAAAATAAAGTAATACACACATACTATATTGAACTTTACCCTCAAAATGATAATCAAATTAGAAATCCTTTAAAGTCAAACAAATCATTGAAATTTTAACGGAAGAAGTGAACAAATAAATAAGAACTAAGCATGGAGCTAAACCACTACTACACGTTCAGCGGTATCAAAATATACTATACGATTATGTCAAAATAAGTAAATGTAAGTGTGATCAGATTAGTGACAGATCTGAGAAAAAAAATAAACCCTCTCCAAATGTACATATTTATTTGCGGTCAATTGAGCAGAGAGCATTATATGCTAGAGAAAATATTTTTTCGAGGAAGACACACTATAGGACATGAATTACGCAGCTGTGTAAGACTAAATGTAACGAAAATTCTGCTAATAACAGAAGCTACACCAAATAAGAGTTTCAACAACGAACTGGTGTGCGGAAATATTCAAAATGAATATACATCAAATACAAAGATATTTCTAGCACATAATACATTAGAAACTTGTTCAAATTATGACACTTCACTCGACTAAAATAACATTTTCAAAAGGGCATGTGGCATTAGCAGCAAAACAGAGTAAATGTATGCAAAGCAAACTGGTCCAGCGACATATACACGATATAATCCGAACTTAAAATCATCTTGAAGCCCATGAAGCCATTTATACGAATAGAAAAACACAATACACGAATTCTGAACGGTCACAAACATAACACATGAGCTCTTAATGTTGACATCTTGATTCGTTCGTTCAACTTGAGGTGAAGGAATGAAAGATATGATGTCGAATATTACGAAGTAAAACGGACTTGATGACTTTCAAGAAGCAAACTCGGGAAGAGAAATCAACGAAAAGCAAAACTTCAACTTAAATAACATATGAAAACTACGAATATCCAAAGCTTGACTCGACACTATACCGACTCGATGAAAAGGCCAAGAACATATACATCACATATCAACTAAATAGCGGCTAACAACTCATACAAACTAAATAAAAAGCTCTCATCGTTAGAACACTGCTCTAAAAATAGAAAGAAGAGGAGGAAAGAACATTATGAGGAGGCATTAGCTTTCAAGGTGCAGCGAACAGGGGACAACAACGAGCGAAGAGCTGATCTTCCTACTACAAGGATTCGGACACGAACGACGAACAAGCAATTTGAGCCGAACACTGAACCCGAACACCTAAAAACTTCTAGTATCGTCTGCCTCCGAAACCTATTTTAACTTATATTTTGAAAAACTAGTGCTTAAGCTTTCTCTGTATTGCTTTTTTGCCAAAAAAAAAATGATCCAATCATCTGCCTCATACTGAGACAAATAAAGGATAATATAGCGGAGCTAAGGCCTACGATTTTTGGGGGGAATCCCGTGAAAACCAATTTGGCTAGGAGTCAAGGGACCAATTTTAAAATTCAAACTCCCAAAACTTTTACCAATTCGGATAAACCCCCTTTTCTTGCAATTTTCAACTCATTCCCAAAAGGGAAAGGGGAGAAACGCGTGCTCCCTTTTGTTGTTACGACATTAAATGTCGATAGGGACATTGGGGAAGAAACAAAATTTGCAGCGTACGTCTCTGTTCCTCGCTGCTTTTTCCGTTTGCTTCAGTGAGTGTGTTTGGACTGTTGCTGGAACGTTTGGATCTCTTTGTGAAGAAGAGGGTTGGGCCGGATCGGTGGAATTGGGTATTGGGTCGGTTGGTATTGTATTTGGTGTTGCTGATTGTATTTTGTATTGTTGTATGAACTGATGGATTTTTGGGCTGGATCTTTAGGGAATTAGGAATGGGAATTGTTTGAGGAAAGGGCTGCTGGGATTTTGGGGCAGCAGTGGGCTGCTGGAGAAGGAATTGGGTCTTGAACTCAGCCCAAATTTGGTTCAAGATGAAGGCAAAATGGATTTAAAGGTAGAAGTGAAATGGTTAGATTTTTTTTTATCGATAAATCGGTCAATAGATTGCAATTATAGCCAAATGAATTTAGGACGTAACCAAATTGAATTTGGATTAGCAAATTTGGCTCAAATCTAAACGAGATGAATTTAAACAAGATTAATTAACAAGCTTCTTAACTTTAACAAAATAAAATAATTAACTTAATCAAACTAATTAATTCAAAATGTTAACTATAATTTAAGTCAAACTAATTAACAAAATATTTATATAAAAGTAAAATCTCTTCGACACGATTTTCGAATATTTATAAGATATACTATTTATATAAAACATATTTGTTATTTAAAAATTATAAAATGACTAAAAATTACCTAAAAATAACTTGACATACATTTGGATTCTTATAAAATTCATTATTCCAAATTGTTTGAAATTAATGAAGCTCAAAAATTAATTCCTATCGTGGAGGTTCAAAATTGGGTGTCAACAGTTAGTTCACCCACGCGCCAATCATGATTCAATTCAGCGGAATATGTTTGTTTTGAAAGTAAATCCTTTGAGTTCTTGATGATATTCTTTTGAATTCTTGTGGGTTGTGCTGTTGGAGTTTCTTGTGGTTTGATTCATGTTTTCGAGTGTAGTTTCGGGTTGAATCTATCATATATTGAGATTATAAGTGTTTGGGTAAAGAACCATTGAAGTTTAGAGAGTTTAGAGATGAAAAACAAGCAAGAAAAGTCGGAGTTCACCTGGGCAGGGGATTAGGGGGCCGCGCCTGCCAGAGGGCCACAAAAGTTCCTCTGAACTTTGGGATCTGGCGCGTTGCGCCAGCCAGAGTGCCCCAACAAGCCCTCTAAACTTTGAGGGCTGGCGCCCGCGCATCACAGAGCGCCAAGGACGCCAGTTCTCCCTACTTCTTCCCCACCTTTTCGTACGTGTTCCTTAGCAATGTACCTATGTTTTCTAGTTGATTCCAACTCTAAGGTACATCTAAATATCATGAAATCATCCATAAACATGAGATCATGAACCTTGAATCCTTAATTCAATTCAAGGAAAGTTAAGTTCAAAGTCAAGAGAAGTTAAGAGCCAAGTCTAGAAGTTAAGAAGCAAGTCAAAGTAAAGTTCTTAAAGTTTTCAAAAGTCTTTAACAATGTTTTAACTTTGTTTTTAAGACTCAAGTTTCAAGTTAAGCAAAGAGTAAAGAGTTGAGTTCATTTCTCAAAAAGTTATAAGGGAACTAAGTATTCCCAAAGAGTTTATAAATGTTTTCACATTTGAGCTCAGTTTTGAGTAATTATACCAAACCAAAGAAATAAGTTGTTTCTAAAACATATGAGCTAAGTATATTTTTGGGAGTAGTATTGAGCACCGATATGGGGATGTGAGTTCACATTAACTCAAGTCTCCATAAACCATGTAGCCATCATGGGTAGTAAATGATCATACTTTTTAGATGACTCCTTAAGATGCTTTCAGCATAGACTAGTGGATCCACTTAGTGAGTTAGGTTCTATACCCTGTTTTATTTAAAAATATATATAAAAGAAAAATGACTGAGTTTTTGAAAAATCGATTAAACTTATGATATAAGAGAAATCGAATTTCCAAAAGAACAGAGTCGCCACTTAATTTTTAGTAAAAAATCAAGAAAAAAGGGTTCGAGTTCAAATGTACATTCCGAGAAGGTGTTAGGCCCTCGGAATGCCCGCTAACTCGCGGTTGACCGATGATTTGACCAAAATGATTTTGACTAATTTTAAAATTTTAACTTAGGTAAAAAGAATTCATTTTTTTTAACTAATTATTTTTAAAAATTTAACTAAGTAAAAAACTCACGACTTTGACTAATTTTGAAAGTTTAACAAAGTAAAAGAACTCATTTATTTTAACCTATTCACTTGTTACTATTATTATTATTTTTTTTTATTTTTTATTTTTATCATTCTATTTATCTTAAGGGGGAATGAGCTAAAGGATAATTTTCTAAAGGGGAACGGATCATAAAATGTCAACAAGACAAATATTAAAAAAAAAAAAAAAAGCTAAGCTATAAAAAATATATATACTTTAATTCGAAAATAAAATGAAATGACCATTTTTGGGGAATTTAATTAAGTTAAACTATAAAATAATTAAAACGTTAGTCAAATATAACAAAAATAAATAAGAGCAAGGAGAGGAATATTAAATTTGGGCCTTTGGCCCAAATCTTGGACTTGCTGAAATTCCCTTGGGCTTTTGGCCCATTTTCGCCTCCCCTTTTTTCACTTAAAATGTGTGTATACATCAAGTATATACGGCTATATACAATACGTATTTCGACTCGTTTTCGTGTATATTGGGCTGTATGCCGAATGTATGCAGCCCGTCTCAAACTTCCAACACCTGTATCTTGATTTTTTTTTTTTTGGACTTGTATATCAATATTCACCATGTATACCGGCGTATACTGCTGTATACAACATGTATATTGCCTGTTTTCGGACTTTTCCGTACACATGTTCTCAATTTCCAGCTTGTATAAAATGATTGCTGACTCGATGGACAAGATGTTGGGTTTTTACCCAACCCATGATGCAAAGAGAGCAACAAAGGGAGTTCGATGGACTCAAACCAAGGGGGTTCATGCAAGAGAAGATAAAAAAAAGAATTATAATCACATCAACACTTATAGATACTAAACAAAGAATAATAAAATAATTACTCAGAAAGAACAAAACTTCAACAGCCTCACCAAATCTGTTTGAGAAGGTTACAATAATATTATAAATAAAGAGCTTAAACCAAGTTTGAATGGGCACTAGGAGAGTCTCAAAATCATTTAAGAGGATTTAAGAAAGAAACCCAATAAGATACATGATGATAGAAGACCAATCCATATTTAACTTATAACATGCACTTCAAACAAATATGATTACCGAGAATGAAAACTTATAAAAAATTTTTAAAAAATAAAATAAAGAGAGAAAGGAGATAGCTTAATCATTTAAAGCAAACCAACCGATGTAAGTTTTTCACAAAATTGCAATTTGACAACTTATGAGAATAAGAAGATGCATAGTTCAAAGTAAAGTGCAGGTACGAGCAGTCTTAATAGTCTCAACAAGTTGAAACTAATCATAATGACAAGATTGATCTAAATTCCCAAGATTAAACTAGCAAGACAACATCTTGGAGATGAAACCAATACAAAGAGGTGAGAACAAGAATCAGATCTCAAACAAGAAAAAACAAAGTTTAAACCTATCTTCGCACCGCACTTTGGACAAAACCATAGTGATGTAAATGATCAGATAAGGATGAACACAATCCGAGCTATTTTTAGCTAGTAACAAAACATGAAACTATAATAGAAGACCAGCTCAAATCAATAAAATTTTATTTACACAAATAAACTAATTATTAGAAAGGGATAGACAATCTTAACTACAAGCAGGAAAAATATCAAAGTTAGACGTGAACAAGATTTAAGCCAACTTGAACAGATGAACAAATCAGTGAACAAATATGGTCTATTTAGATCGTGAATTTAGGCGAGACTCTCGACAACAAGTTCCAACAAAACAAACAAAAATGTTACACATTGATATATGAGCCGTATGAAAGCCTTCAAACTATTTTAAAACAAAAGCAGAAGAAACAACTGGATACATAAGCGAGGAATAAAGAAGAACTGAATAGCTAGAAGACTACCTTTTCTGGAGCAGGAACTAGGACGAAAACGAGCTGACCACAAGCTTCCACAACCACAGAGAAACTCCAATGAACTCCGAGGAACGATAAACAGAAATAAGAGAGAGTAAAACTCAGATTTAAGCCTCTCAGACTCAATCTGTAAAATACTATTTAGCTTAGATTTCAACTCTCTTTATTATGTGTTTCCTTGATATTCTTTGTATATTTTTTTCGTACCTCTCCCCTTATATGTAAATTGTGTCTACTCTAATTTCTCACTGTATTTTTCCAACTTTTTCCCCATATATTTTCCCAATTTTCTTTTTTCCAACCCTCACAAAGAAGAAGAGAGGGGTTTAAATAAAAGGAATTAGGGCACGATTTTGGGGGGAATTCGGGTGAAAACTTCCATTCGAAATTTGAATTTCTTTCACCATTTAGGAGAGACACTCCTTTCCTGAAGATTTCAGCCCATTTCAAAATAGGAAAGGGGAGAAACGCGTGCTTGCTTTTCTGCTGCTGCGACTGCAAATTGAAAGGGATAGGAGGAAGAAGACAATAAGAGGTAGTGTACTTCCTTCTACATATTGACGCTTCCCGTCTATCTCCGTGTATCTTGATGAGTATAGCTTCTGGAATTGGCGTTGTTTACTGCCGTGTGTGGTGCTTTTCTTGTCGTTTTTATTGAGCGTGAAAACGCCGCTTGGCTTCTGTGTATTGACGCCGCCTGAATTTAATGTTTTGGAACGTTGGAGCCATTGTTGCTTGTTGCTGTGATGTTAATCGTGAAGCTAGGTTTCTTTTTGGAATAAGGAATGGGCCGGGTCAAATAAAGGAGTGGGTTGGTCGGCTGCTGGAAAAGGGAATAGAAGCTGATGGATTTTGGATTTAAAAGTGGGCTGGTTGTATAGTGTTGGGGGTCGGCTGAATGGAATAAAAAAGGCCCAACATTGGTCTTTTAAAGGGTTGAATGAATTGGCAAGGAAGTGGCTACCATTGCAATTACAAAGGATTACAATTATAACCAAGTGAAGTTAAAAACTTAATCGATGAATTTAATTGGTGAATCCGGCTAAACATTAAGTAAGATAGATTAATATTAATTAATGAACTTCTTAATCTTAACGAAATAAAATCATTAACTTTATAAAAATAACTAATTCAACAACATATCCGTAATTTAAACTAAACCAAATTAATGAAGCATTTAACTAAAAAAAAAAGTAAAGTCTTTTTCAAATATTTGTAAAATATTTTAGTAACGTATGTAAAGATTTTAAAACGTATTCATTATTTAAAATATTATAAAAAAGTGAGTAAAATTCTTTAAAATAACTTGAAACATATTTTTATTTTTTCATAAAATTAGTTATTTCAAATCGTTTGAGATTAAAGAAGCTCGAAAATTAATTTCTATCATGGAGGTCCAAAATTGGGTGTCAACAACTGTCCCTCGTTTGACTTGAATTGATGAAAGAAGTTTGAGGAAAACGAAATTGACTAATCCAATTTTGAACGACCACATCTACATCTTCGTCCTATCGAAAAGGAATTTTGGTACGGACTTTAGAAATTATGGCCGAATCCCGGAAATGGGTTTCCTACATATCTCAGGCTATATGAGAATTCAGGCCACTTGTAGTTCGATACGCTTAATTTCACGCACGATTTTGAAAGAATTCAAAGTCATCCCGAGAGCGAATTATGAAGGGACCGGAATGCTTGAGAATAAAATTAAAGATCGAATGTTGGAATACAGCCGAGTTTCAACATCGATTCTGCCTACATATCCCCAAAAGACTCAGGTTGCTTGTAGTTCGACTCGATCGGTTGGAAAGGAGATCTATTTTGCAAGATAACCTTTGTTCAGGAGGAGTGAAAAATGAGTCGAGTATGAAAAGGAGGCTTGCAACCTCTTAGCCAAGAATGTGGTGCACTTCACATCCATAATTAAGAACTTACACAGACATAATTTCCAAGGCTCTTGGCGCATTATCCCTCAGATTGGAAAATTGCTTCCGGTGAACCCAAAATTTTTCGGATGCAAAATAGGAACTGATAAATCTAAGAGAAACCCACATGCCTTCTGATAGGGGTGTGGTTTGATTGTGGTGAAAGTCGTTCCTCTGCTCGCGTCCTAAGAGTTTGGCACTCCTCTTTGGACTATGTCCCAGTTCGCTGCTAAGAAAAATTTCCATATTGTGCTGCATCCTTTTTGATGTCATCCGCACCTGTGGTTTGTTTTGGAGAATTCATCATTTCGAATGTTCTCGACAAAGACTGAGATAAAACTCATTAGCATAAAAAATGCAATTCAAATGGGAGACAGTGTCTTTTACCGTGTTGACACTTAATTGTTCTCCTTGAATATTTGACGTCAACTCTATCGAGTTTGACGTGAAGCAAATAAAGTTTGTGCCTCATATTTGCAATATAATCTTCAATGTACTCTTCCTTTGATATCAAAGTAACAAAATAGGTTGTGTAATATGTTGACGGTTCTCTTGATTTCGTTGTTTTTTTGCAAAGAAAATAATGCAGTTGATTTTGATTTTTTTTGTGATGGGTAAATCTTTCCCTTGCGATGCATAAGTTACTTTCCCGCGATGCATGAATCTTCTCTTGCAATGCATGAATCCCTTTTCTTGCGATGCATGACTCTTTTTCCCGCGATGCATGAATCTTTTCTTATAATGCATGAATCTCTTTTCTCGCGATGCATGAATCTTTTCTCTTGCTATGCATGGTTCTTTTTTCTTGCTACGCATAAATCTTTTTCTCGTGATGCATGAATTCTTTCCCGCGATGCATGAGTTTTTTCTCTGTGATGCATGACTTTCTTTCGCGATGCATGAATCTCTTTTTTCGCGATGCATGAATCTTTTCCCGCGATGCACGAATCTTCTCTTGCAATGCATGAATCTTTTTTCTCGCGATGCATGAATTTTCTCTTGTTACGCATGGTTTCTTCTTCTTGCTATGCATAAATCTCTTTCCAGCAATGCATGACTTCTTTTCCGCGATGCATGGATCCTTCTCTAGCTATGCATGAATCTCTTTCCCGCAATGCATGACTTCTTTTCCGCAATACATGAATCTTTCTCTTGCTATGCATGAATCTCTTTCCCGCGATGCATGACTTTTCTTTTGTCATGCATGATTTCTTCTTCTCGCGAGGTATGACTTATTTTCTGCAATGCATGACATTCTTTGTCCCACGATGCATGAATCTCTTTCTCGCGATGCATGATTTTTCCTCTTTGTTGTGTATGATTTCCTCTTGCCATGCATGACTTCGATAATGTCTCCCTAATATCGAACGAAGATGATACTTCACCCAACAACATAGGTGATCTTCTGGGTATCCTTTGGACAGCGGTATCGTCCCAATCGATAATATAAATAAAAATAACCTTCGAAGTAGTGGTATCATCTCATTTGGCAATAAGATGTAAATGACTCTCCGGATAGTGGTATCTTCCCGTTCGACAATATAAATAAAAATGACCCTCGGAGTAGTGGTATCATCTCATTTGACGATATAAATGACTCTCTGGGTAGTGGTATCGTCTCATTCGACAATACAATATAAATAACTTTTCGGGTAGGAATATTATTGTATCTGATAGTATAACTCAGATAAATGTCTTTCAGATATCTCTAATTGCTGGGAAATAATAATATTGCTCTCTTCGTGGTTTTCATTTGTCCCATCTCTGAACATAGTTGCACGTTCATTATGGACTTCGCCTTGTTGGGAATTGAATGAAATAATGTTATTCATATTCCAAAATCTTTGATATAAGCAGCATAAAATATTTCCTGCATCCACAGAAAAATTGTGAATTTTTGGGAGCTCTTTGCCCCTTTGACTTCTCCATATTCATTGAATGGTGGAATATGTTGATCTTGAGGCAAGCTAATAGACCTGCGTCCACAGAAAAATGGTTAGTTTAAAAAAATGAACTAATCTGTGTCGATCTCTTCGGTTCTCTGCTCCTTATCTTGCTATCTTCGATTGATTTCTCCGATCTCCCGCTTCTTGATAGATAAGACAAAATATTTTTTTCTTTTTTTATGCAGATATAATTGAAACATGAAGGAAAAGTTTTTAAGGAAAATAGATTTTCAAAAGTAATGTTTGGAAAAAGTAACTGTCAAGTGTCATGTCACGTCAAGTTTAATAAACGTCATTCGGAGTTGGTGTTTTGAGATCTGTCTGATCACTTGTTGGGAAGTATTCAAAGTTGCTCTAAACTCTCGCTGAACCTTATTGAAAATTTTGAGGTCATCCTCAAAAATTTCTGTCCCAGTTAACTGTCTTGACTTATCTCGAACTGTTAGTAAGCAAATAATGGAATTTTTGAAATCTTCTCAAAAATTATGTCTCAGTTGCAAATCTCAAAGTAACATCAGCATTGCCTTTGTTGGAGAGTCTTTATTCTCGAGAATTTTTTAGTCCCTCTCAAAAATTCTGTCCTAGTTTCTATTGTAAAGTGAAATAGAAATCTTACGGGAGATATGACCGAGCCCTTATGGCGCCTACGTATTCCGTTGAGGTAGGAATCAGGTCAAACGAAGTTCCCTCTCAGAGATTAACATAAATAAGAAATTTACAAAGAAATCGATCGAGCCCGACATAGGCCGCCTACGTATCTCATTATTGAGAATTCAGGTTGAACGTAGTTCCAATACAAAGAAATATTTAAAGGGGGTAAAGGGGTGACCGAGGCCGACATAGGCCGCCTACGTATCTCATTCTTGAGAATTCAGGTCAGACGTAGTTTATTTCAAATGGGATACAATTCTTTTAAATGAAGCGATTACAATCAAATGGAATGATTACAAGGAAAAGATAGAAAATACAAACTGAAACTTCACACATAATATCTTTTGACAGCATCTGAGTTGATCGATTTCGGCCATTCGGTGTCATCCATCTCCGACAGGACTAAGGCACCCCAGATAACATTTTGCGAACCATGTAGGGTCCTTGCCAATTTGGTACAAATTTCCCCTTGTACTAATCCTGGTAAGGGAAAATACGTTTGAGAACCAATTGACCAATCTCAAACATTCTAGCTCTTACTTTCTTATGGAAAGCACGAATCATCCTTTGTTGATACAATTGACCGTGACAAACAGCAACCATTTTCTTCTCATCAGTCAATGTTAATTGATCGATCCACTTGCGAACCCATTCAGCATCACTCAATTCAACTTTTTGTATGATTCTTAATGAAGGTATTTCAACTTCTGCAGGTATAACTGCTTCTGTTCCATATACAAGCAAATATGGAGTAGCTCCAATTGATGTTCTGACAGTCGTTCGGTGACCCAATAAAACATATGCAACATTTCGTACCAACCTCTGCGATTATCAATCATTTTCCTCAAAATCTTCTTTATGTTCTTGTTGGCGGCTTCTACAACTCCATTCATTTGGGGACGATAGGCGGTTGAGTTCCGGTGAGTAATCTTGAATTGTTCACATATTTCTCTCATCAAGTGACTATTAAGATTAACTCCATTATCAGTGATGATGGATTCTGGCACTCCGAACCTACATATCAAATTGTTGCGAACAAAATCAGCTACAACTTTCTTGGTCACCGACTTGTACGAAGCTGCTTCCACCCACTTGGTGAAGTAGTCAATGGCAACCAAAATGAATCTGTGTCCGTTAGAGGCGGCTGGCTCTATTGGACCAATGACATCCAGCCCCAAGCTACAAAAGGCCAAGGTGAACTCATAGCATTAAGTTCATGAGGCGGCACTCGAATTAAATCACCATGCTCTTGACATTTATGACATTTCTGAACAAACTTGCAACAATCATGTTCCATAGTCATCCAAAAATAGCCGGCTCGAAGGACCTTCCTCGACAAACTGAGTCCATTCATATGAGTACCACAAACTCCGGCATGTATTTGTTCCAGAAGCTTCGCAGCTTCACTAGCATCAACACATCTGAGAAGACCTAAATCTGGAGTTCTCCTGTAAAGGACTTCCCCACTTGCAAAGAAATTGAGAGTCATACGGCGTATCGACTTCTTCTGGTTAAACGTTGCATTCTCAGGATAAGTCCCATCCTGTAAATACTTCTTGATGTCAAAATACCAAGGAAAACCATCTAGTTCTGTTTAACATGTGAATAATGAACATGCTGCTCTTTTACCTCTATATCCAAGGGATCAATATAACATGTATCTGGATGTTTAATCATTGAGGCAATGGTGGCAAGAGCATCGGCCAACTCATTCTGTGTCCTGGGAGTGTGTCTGAACTCAATCTTGCGAAATCTCTTGCACAACTTTTGTATATACCGCACATACGGTGTGATCTTTGGATTTTTTACGGCCCATTCCCCTTTAACCTGATGAATCAGCAAATCTGAATCTCCAATAACCAGCAGCTCATGAACATTCATATCAATTGCCATCTTCAGACCGAGGATGCAAGTTTCATACTCAGCCATGTTGTTCGTGCATTCAAATCGGAGTTTAGCCGCCATAGGATAGTGCTGACCGGTTTTTTATACTAAAACCGCTCTGATTCCTTTCCCTTGATGATTTGCCGCTCCATCAAAGAATACTCTCCATCCGGGATACGCTTCAAAAATATCTTCACCCACGAATAAAACTTCCTCGTCATGAAAATAAGTCTTGAGCGGTTCATACTCCTCATCAACTGGATTCTCTGCAAGATGATCGCTAAGGCCTGTGCTTTTATCGCCTTCTGAGTCACGTACTCGATATCAAATTCAATCAAAAGCATTTGCCATTTAGCCAACTTCCCGGTTGGCATTGCTTTCTGGAAAATATACTTCAACGGGTCCATCCTAGAAATAAGGTATGTGGTATAAGAAGACAAGTAATGTCTTAATTTCTGAGCAATCCAGGTCAAAGCACAGCATGTTCTCTCCAAAATAGTGTAACGAGCCTCATATGGAGTGAACTTTTTGCTCAAATAATAAATAGCTCGTTCTTTCTTCCCAGTTTCGTCATGTTGACCAAGCACGCATCCTAATGCATTATCTGAGATAGAAAAATATAACAATAATGGACTTCCTTCTCGCGGAGGGACTAACACCGGCGGATTGAACAAAAGTTCTTAATCGGATCAAAAGCAATTTGACATTCTTCGGTCCACTTGGTCGAGGCATCTTTTTTCAATAACTTAAAGATGGGTTCACACACCACGGTGGATTGAGGTATAAATCGACTGATGTATTTCAACCTTCCTAAAAAACTCATCACCTCTTTCTTGGTCTTCGGAGGAGGTAATTCCTAGATCGCCTTGATCTTGGAAGGGTCAAGCTCAATTCTCATCGTGCTGACTATAAATCCCAACAACTTGCCAACTGGCACTCCAAAAGCACACTTGGCGGGATTTAACTTCAAATTGTATTGGCGTAAACGATCAAAAATTTCCTCAAGTGAGTCAAGTGATCCGAACTTTCGCGGGACTTGATTATGACATCATCTACATACACTTCGATCCCTTTGTGAATCATATCGTGAAAGATAGTTGTCATGGCCCTCATATAAGTAGCACCGGCCCGGCATTCTTGAGTCCAAAAGGCATCACCCGATAATGATATACGCCCCAAGGCGTAATGAAAGCCGTTTTTTCTGCATCTTCTTCATCCATCATGATCTGGTGATAACCCGCATAACAATCCACAAACAATTGGATCTCATGTTTAGCACAATTATCAATGAGAATATGAATGTTTGGCAATGGAAAATTATCTTTCGGGCTAGCTTTGTTGAGATATCTGTTGTCAACACAAATTCTGATCTTTCCATCTTTCTTGGCAACCGGAACAACGTTGGCTAACCAAGTCGGATACTGCATCACTTCCACTACTTAGGACTCGATCTGCTTTGTAATATCCCCTTTGATCTTCAAACTTAACTCAGACTTGAACTTTCGAGTCTTTTGTTTTACTGGACTAAAATCTGGATTGATCGGGAACTTGTGGGACACCATATTAGTGCTCAGCCCTGGCATATCTTTATAAGACCAGGCAAATACATCAATGTAATCCTCGAGCAAACGAATCAGGTCTCTTCTTTGAGCTTTCGTCAAATGGACACTGATTCTTACTTCTTTAGCACATTCCTCATCTCCGAATTTACAGTTTCGGTTTCTTCCAAATTTGGCTTGTGTACATTCTCGAATTCTCGAAACTCCTCATCAACATGTTCGAGTACCTCATTTTCTTCTTCATATTCCTCACACTCATCATCACCTTCCTCATTTCGTTTACGCGGTTCATGACACGACATGACATTGACAGGTTTTAAATTAATATTACTGAGATCATAAACAAACAAAGTTAGGAAAATAAAATATAAACAAATAAGTAAACAAACAAATTTCGATAAAAGAGGTTTTTCATTTAAATTGAAATACAAACACAAACTTTGGTCATGGCCGAGAGCCATTTTGCCTTTTTAAACAACACAGGGGAATTTAAAAGATTCAAACAAATTAAAGTTTCATAAAGGGTGGGTCTCGGGCCTCTTCCGGACTACCACCGATTTTAAAACAAACAAAGACACATGTCTTTTCTACCTAGATGAGCGGGAAATCAAGAGTGGTGTGGAGGTCCAGTTCTGCAATCGCTCCTCAGGTTCTGCATCACGGATGCTTGATGTCCCAGCTTCTTCCTCAATGACCGCATCAATCTCCTCAAAAAGGTCCCAGATTCCTTCCCCGAGACTAACATCGTTGACATTTTCTCGTACCGGAAATGACTGCTACAGATGAGGAATTGGCCTGGCCAATGCTTGATCAACAATCTTGTTCATCATCTCTGCTTTGTCAGCATCTGTGGGGACATACCCCAAACCAAACTTTGCTCATTTGGCGGGAATTTGGATGGGCTCGACGATTCCTTGAAAGTGTTTCCCCAATCCGAAACCTGGTTCGAAACCATTCTGGAGCATAACAGTAGCAATCATCTTGTACACGGCAGGCATAGGAGGCTGTGGAGCCAAGTCATCACCGGTGGCATTTACCAGCTCCACCGTGTAGAAATCACAACCTCAAGAGACATCATCAGCGATCAGTGCATACCCATTGGAATGACTCCCTTCACCATAAATGACCAATTCCTGGTCCTTCCAAACAAACTTCATTAGTTGGTGAAGGGTAGAAGACACAGCCCAGCCATATAAATGAACAGTCTTCCCAGAAGCAAGTTGTAACTGGTGTTGATATCCAACACCTGGAACTCCACATTAAAATTCGCAGGACCCACCAGAATATCCAAGTTTACCGCACCCAATGTGTCTCTTTGCACTCCATCAAAGGCCCTCACATTGACTTGGTTCTGTGAAGCTTTCCCAAGTCGAATTTCAGCTGCCTCAAAGTCGAAAGTGGGAAAATATTAAGACCGGATCCATCATCGACCAAGACGCAATTAATTATCTTGTCTCGACACAAACAGGTGACGTGCAGAGCATTGTTGTGCATCCTCCCTTCAAAGGGTAACTCTTCGTCAGAAAAACTCATTCGCTGCCCTCGGATGACCTGGTTTATCATGGATGCTAAATTGTCATTGTTAGTACCCACAGGCACATAAGTATCATCCAAAGCCCTCATCAGATCCTGTCTATGTAACTGCGAACTCATCAATAAGGCCCACATATAGATCTAAGTCGGCGTCTTCTCCAAATGTTTCACAATCGAATAATCTTTCGGCTGCATTTTTCTCCAGAACTCCTCGGCCTCGGCTTCACTGATCGGCCTTTTTGTTTGGTCCTTCTTCTGCCCTCCTTGAGCTAACTCTTTCGGTGTGTAGCACCTGCCTGACCTGGTCATACCCTGGGTAACAGCCGTTTCAATCACAAACTTTGGTCGAGTAAGAGTTTCTCGCGGCACCAAGGCAACAACCTTCTTAGGTGTCAGAATCACAAACTCTTTCTTCTCTTTAATGCTCAACGAAACTACAACTTTTTCCAGTTCATCAGGAGAAATCAGAACTATTGCCTTGGTCACACACCAATCATCGTCTATCTCTATCATATTGATAGTGACACCTCCATGATTTGACAAAGGATTACTATTGACGTTGGGCGCGACTGTCTGAAAGGAGACCACATTCTGGTCAATCAGGTCTTGAATCTTATGCTTCAGGTTGATACAGTCTTCAGTATCCCGTCCAACACTGTTGGAGTGATACGTGTACCTCTGATCAGGTCTGTAAAACTTTGAGCTAATGTTAACCGGATTGGGACCTACTGGATAAATATATCCTGCTGCAGTTAATCGCTCGAACAGCTTTGTTCGGCTTTCAATAAGCGGAGTGAAAATTCTAGCAGGCTTCTTCTCAAATCTAGGACGGAAGGGATCGTAATTGTCTTGTTGAGGCGGAGGTATTTGGCGATAATTTGGAGCATTCAGACGGAGGGCTTGATATCTGGGATATGAGTTGGTTTGATAATTTGGTTGTGGAGCTTGGTAGTTCGAAGGGGTATTTTGGTAAAGTGGGGCTGGGGTTTGATACATTGGGGGAAGCGTTTGGTAATTTGTCTGAACGTTGGCACAGTTGGGGGCGGCATTTCGGTAGTGATGAGATGGAGTCTGGTAAACTGGAGGGGGAGTTTAGTAGACAGTAGGGGGAGTTTGGTAATTAGGAGGGGGAGTATTTTGGTAACTAGGAGGGGGGGTATTTTGGTAACTAGGGGGAGGGTTATTCTTGTAATCAGCCTGTGCATAACAAGCTGGGTCTGAACTCTGTGAAGGTCGAGAACGACCTTGGTATGATGAGGATTTCCTTGGGGTCTTCTTCCCCTCGTAAGAGATAGAGGACACATCCTCTCTTTTCTTCTTCAATAAGCCCGAAGATCCGGGCGAGGCAGCAACACGGGCAATCTTCTCGATTCTCAATCCATCTTCGATAGTCTCACCTACCTTGACTATCTCAGCAAATTTTGCTCCAACGAGCAACATAATTCTGTCATAATATTCGGGCTCCTGTACCCGCACAAACACTTCGACAATTTTCTTTTGTGACATAGGAGGTCTAACTTTAGCTGCCTCCTTTCGCCACCTATATGCGAATTCTCTTTAACTTTAGGTCGGCTTCTGTTTCATCTTCTCCAAGGAGTAACGATTAGGAACGATCTACACATTATAGGCAAATCGTTCGATGAAGTCCTTAGCCAGAGCATTCCAGCTAGACCACTGTCTCGTCTCATGAGACGTAAACCATTCTAGAGCCTCTCCGCTCAAACTTCGGCCAAAAAGCCACATTAACAAAGCTTCGTCTCTCCCGACTCCCATGAGTTGGTCACAGTAGGCCCTTAAGTGTGCCAAGGGGTTCCTCGTTCCTCCGAAGATGTCAAATTTTGGCACCTTGAACCCTTCCGGGAGGTTCAAATTCGGGTGAATGCACAGGTCTTCATAACTCAACCCGGCGACCTCAGGAATGCAGTTCAACTCCTTCATGGACTTTCTAATTTCCTCCTTCATATCTATCTTGGCGGTCTCTTCCTTTGACCTCCACTCTCTCTCCCTCTCCTCATAATGGTCGAGCTTCGAACCATGGGTATCATGCTCGTTGAGGACTAGTATTTGGAAAACGGCTTTTTGCAGTAGTGGTGGAGCGATAGAGAGACTCTGGCCATTTAAAAGGGCGTGATAGTTTTGGGGAGAAGTCTGGGGGTTGGTGTGAAGGAGGGAAGTACGTGGGTTATTAGTGGTTTGGCTGTGGGGGGTAGGCCAGTTTGGTGATTTGCATTAGGGGGAAGGAGTGGCGCTTGGAGATTGGTATTTTGAGGAGGGGGTGGTGTTTGATAAGAGGCTGAGGCATAATGAGGGTTTTGGGTGGTAAGGTCAATGATGGAGGGATTACGAGCAGGACTCGTAGGCAGGTTTTGAGCTTGTTCCACATTAGGAGGAAGAATTTGAGCTGGAGGTCTTCCGTCAGGTTGAGCGTTGACAGCAAAAATTGGAGGAGACAAATCTTATTTTCTCTGCATCTCGACTCTCATCTCAGCAATTTGTTGCATCAATTGTAGGATCAGTTCATTCTGATCAGCAAGGGCGGGCTGAGCCACCACGACATCAGTTAGGCTGGTTTCTTCGTTGTTATCACCCATTGCAGTTTTTCCCTTTAGTGAACTTTAACTAGGAAAGGAATCTGTAGGGCCTTTAGATCTAGTGAAATAAGGATGATCGGCCAGTGTATCAACACAGATCAGTTCTAACTACCTATAGAGAAAAACAACTCAAAGGAAAATCTGTCATTATTAGTTCTGGACGAATAATGTAAGATATCACATAGAAGGCATATAAACACATAAAAGCTGCTTTGTTTGGGGACACGTTAACCCACAAGTAATGGGGACTGATTTTTGAACAAGCAGGAATTTGCTCGTTTTATTTTGGGGCTAGCGATTCAGAAAGGCTAAATTGTGTTGAGCCAAGGTCTTCTTGCTGCATCTTCTGGCATCTGTTGATCTAGACTCAATGTTTCCTTGTAGAATGAAAGAGAGGGAAAAGAAAATTTGAAAAAGATAGGGGCCGAGCCTTGAAAGGCTGCCTATGTATCTCCAAAGGGAGAATTCAGGCCCTACGTAGTTCGAATACAAAGAAAAATTTCATTTTCATTCCTTCATTGATTTCTGGTGATTACAAGAAAAGTGAAAAACAGACAATAAAGCTCCTAAAAGATAGATGGTGCCTTCACCGAAGCTCCTTCCTTTGACTGTCGTATTAGCCACGGGGGGTAAACTCATATGCTTCGGGGGCGGTTTCCTCATTCCCTTCTTTCCACCGTCCCTTAAAAGGAGGTCTATAGACAATTTCCTCTTCAAGTTCCTCTTCAACAGATTCAGGTCCAGTGCCTTCAGGACCACTGTTGGTGGCCTCTTGGTTGAAGAAAGGGTATTTTCCATGTAGTTTTTAAAGCCTCATGGTTATATCATTGTTGAAGGCATCATGTTCCTTCCGCATAGCAATCGTCTCCTCGTTCATGACAACATATCTTGCCATCTTAGCTGCTAACTCCGCGTCCAGTGCTGCACTTTTGGCTTGCGCAATGGCGGTGGCTAATTCTACTTTTGTTCTTCTTTCTCCCATCTCTCGAATTTCTTGTTTGAGTCAACGCAGTTTCATCATTAGACTCTCCTCAGTCGTTTTCACTTCGACATTCTTNNCTTGCCATCTTAGCTGCTAACTCCGCGTCCAGTGCTGCACTTTTGGCTTGCGCAATGGCGGTGGCTAATTCTACTTTTGTTCTTCTTTCTCCCATCTCTCGAATTTCTTGTTTGAGTCAACGCAGTTTCATCATTAGACTCTCCTCAGTCGTTTTCACTTCGACATTCTTGCCCTTTTCCATCTTAGCAGCAATTTCACCTTTCCTGAGATGATAGAGAAACATTTAGGTTTGGTAGTAGGATTTTATTTCTGGCTGAGAAACTCAAGACTCGTGGAATTTTGGTCGGACATTTTGGTAGTGACTTGTATTTGGCATTCTCAGAAAATTTTGACAAAGAGTGGGCTAAAAATGTCCTCATTCAAAGCAACGTATCACATAAACAGTTAAAGCACACAAGTAAACATACAAATATCGCATCCTAAACATGCATGTGACCCTTTTGTGCAAAGGGTAGGCCTAGCGAATTGAAGGATGTATATGTCTTTTTAAGCCAATTCATTATCCCCAAAATATTTCATTAATAGCATTCAAAAATGTTTGATAAACATAAAATTGGGGAAAAGAGTTCAGACAATAAATTACAAAACAAAGTACAAATAAAGCAATCCCAAGCAGGGGATGATAACAAACTCTAAGCTCATCCTGATCCTTCACCAAGTCTGGTCCTCTTGGCGATGTCGACCTCTTCCCACATAGCGTATCTGTTCGCCAATAGGTGATCTCTAGCCAACCGAGCCCCTTCTTGATGTCTGAACCTTTCGACCGACTGAATCTGTTGCTTCATGCTATCATCTAGTTCTGGCATGCATTGCCTGGCTCTTCGTAACTCTTGCTTCAATTGAGCTATGACTTTGGCGTCCTCCGAATGTCGGCGTTGATGGTCCAACTCATTCTTGTCATACGATTTTGGAGGGAATTCGGGTGAAAACATCCATTCGAAATTCGAATTCCTTTCACCATTTAGGAGAGACACTCTTTTCCTGAAGATTTCAGCCCATTCCGAAATAGGAAAGGGGAGAAACGCGTGCTTGCTTTTTTGCTGCTGCGACTGCAAATTGAAAGGGATAGGAGGAAAAAGACAATAAGAGGCAGTGTACTGCCTTCTGCATATTGACGCTTCCCGTCTATCGCCGTGTATCTTGACGAGTATAGCTTCTGGAATTGGCGTCGTTTGTTGCCGTGTGTGGTGCTTTTCTTGTCGTTTTTATTGAGCGTGAAAACGCCGCTTGGCTTCTGTGTATTGACGCCGCCTGAATTTAATGTTTTGGAACGTTGGAGCCATTGTCGTTTGTTGATGCGATGTTAATCGTGAAGCTGGGTTTCTTTTTGGAATAAGGAATGGGCCGGGTCGAGTAAAGGAGTGGGCTAGTCGGCTGTTGGAAAAAGGAATAGAATCTGATGGATTTTGGATTTAAAAGTGGGCTGGTTGTATAGTGTTAGGGGTCGGCTGAATGGAATAAAAAAGGCCCAACATTGGTCTTTTAAAGGGTTGAATGAATTGGCAAGGAAGTGGCTACCATTGCAATTACAAAGGATTACAATTATAACCAAGTGAAGTTAAAAACTTAATCGATGAATTTAATTGGTGAATCCGGCTAAAAGTTAAGTAAGATAAATTAATATTAATTAATGAACTTCTTAATCTTAACGAAATAAAATTATTAACTTTATAAAAATAACTAATTCAACAACATATCCGTAATTTAAACTAAGCCAAATTAATAAAGAATTTAATTTAAAAAAAAAGTAAAATCTTTTTCAAATATTTGTAAAATATATTAGTAAAGTATGTAAAGATTTTAAAACATATTCATTATTTAAAATATTATAAAAAGTGAGTAAAATTCTTTAAAATCACTTGAAACATATTTTGATTTTTTCATTAAATTAGTTATTTCAAATCGTTTGAGATTAAAGAAGCTCGAAAATTAATTTCTATCATGGAGGTCCAAAATTGGGTGTCAACATATCCCCGGCAAGGTAAAGGACGGTCTTTGGCAGCGTGAGGTAAAACGTTGTACCACCACTTCGGCTCATAGTGGTGGTTGTCGGTCCGAGAATCTCCTACATAAACTATATTACTTTATTATATAAGTAAAGTTGAGTTTGTTATTACATTTCCTTAACGAACTAAGTTGTTTTTCTGCTGATTACAAGTTTTACATATATTATATGTATTTTATTGCTTTATATTGAGTTAAGTTATTCATAAGTTGAGAAGAGCCAAGGTAAGTGTTTCTTTCAGAATCTTTTCAAGCTTATGCTATGTTTATGTAACATCTCACAACTAGCAAGAACTAGAAGGAAGTTTAAAATCTGGAAATAGTTATTTTTGGAAAGTATTAAGGAAATCTGGAATATTGCAAGTTAGAATTGAGTTTTTGGTCAAATTCAATCGGCCATCACTCCTAGCTCAGGATGAGTTAAGTGTAGTTCCAGATATGGTTGAAAATCTCTTGGGACGATCTTTCCAACGCTGTTAAGTTTGCGCGATTCCGAGTTTGTATGAGTGAGTTATCCCCTTTGGAAGCTGGGTTGTTGGATTAAGGAAATGTCCAATCCGAAATTTTTAGGGGTATTTTAGTCTTTGCATTTGCCCTATTATTTTAATCCATTTTTAGGAGTTTAATATGGGTCAAATTAGATTTTAGTCAATTTTAGAATTTGGGATTTCACGCTAGGGCTAAGGAGAAAGTTTAAAAGAAAAAAAGAAGAAGAAAAGGGCAAACTCATCAAGATTGATCAAGGAAGTTGGTGTTTCGTCAAGGATTTGCTTCTATATGTGAGGCTCTCATAACGTTGGGATCGTTCTCCCACGTTCCAAGCATATTTATTTCAGTTTGGATTTGTCCTAAAAGCATATGAATATTGATGATCTTGATACCTATTCTTGAATTTATATTTTAATCTTGAATTTGATTGAGTTGGGAAGTTTATGAGTTCATTATGTCGCATTATAGGGTCGTTTCGAGTTAGGTTCTTAGGTACATTTCCTGGGTATCTGTATCTAAAAGTAATCTGGAAAAAGAACCGAGTTTGGGTGATTTAGGGTTGGAAAACGAAGAAGAAATTTCATCGGACGAAATAAGGGGTGACCGCGCGTCGCGCGCCTAGTGCCCAGATTTGAACATTTCAGCTTCGCGTCGCGGAGCTGACACGAGGTGTTCTACCTCAAAAGATGTTTTTGAAACCAAAATTTATTTATGCCTCCGCGTCGCGGGCCCATCTCCAAATCTTGCATTTCAGTCTTTTCTCATGTTTAGCTATCTAGAATCATTCCTAAACAACATAAGATC
>NC_064293.1:48326173-48383710 GCF_019186545.1 Solanum stenotomum
TCAATATGTTACTCTATTTGTTTATGTTTATGTGATGAAACTCTTTTTTTAAGTCGGTCCTAAATGACATTTCTTTATATTTCATAATTTTAAAATTTTGTATCTAGTTAAAAATAGTCACGTAAATACTCACAAATAATTGGGAGTGAAACGGTAGTACACGCAAGAAACACGTATATACAAACTGTTTGGAGGTTTATAACCACTAAAACGTGGTGAAATATTTGTTCACAAAATTATGTAAATTAAAAACTCATGTTTCCTTTAATATTGCCTCAAGAAATTTAAGTATTAATTTAACTTTGAAGGGTTTGCATGTCGATAAAAATGTTTAGATTGAGATATTGCTTTGTATTAGCAGAGGGAAAAAAGAATCCTAATTATACCTCTTTATTTATTTAATTTCGTTCAATTAATTTAGTTAAATTTATGTCATAATTATGTATATATGAGTTGTTGGTCCGTGCAAAATCTCTCTGCAATACAAAATGTAGTGTGGTCCTTGATCTACATATATTGAGTGGGCATTGTAAACAAAATGATCAGTTTGGTCCCTCCTCTTTAAGGGAAAGTCTTCTCCTCTCCCTTTCATCTATGTACCTAATTTCATGTCATGCTTTATTTATTTTAATTTCTTCCACTAATAAACATTATACTTGTGTGTTCCTTTTCTTCTTCTAATTATGAATTAGCTAGCAAATTAATCTATATAAGGGGAAATCTTTGCATACATCTTCAAGAAACTATAGCTCGGACAAGAATAAACTACTCTTTTCGTCTCAATTTATGTGTGATGTTTGACAGGGGTACTGAAGTTTAAGAAGGAAAGAGTTTTTTTAAAATTTGTACAATATCCCACATCAGTGAAGGGTGAGATCCATGGCTTCCTTGTATAACATTATATGGACAATCCTCCTACTTTTGAGTTGAGTTAGACTTTTTTTTTTAGTTCATGAGTTTACATGATATTTTTTGGGACTGAATGTCCAAAAATGTAGGTGGTCATGAAGATGATATCCCACATCTGTGATGGATAAGATCTTTGGATTCCTTGTATGACCTTGGATATTCCGCTTCTATTCGAGCTAATTTTTGAAGTTGAGTGAGACACAAAGTATATTTAATAATAGAGACAACCGTGTGATAATAAATCATTTTATGGGAAAAATTAAAAAGATAAATATGACAAATAAAATAATATTACTTCCTCTGTCTAACAATTTATCTATAAAATGTCTATTTTACCCTTAATAAAATGATTTACAGCCACACAAATTTCTATCATTCATTTTGACCACAAGTTTTAAAAATCCTCCTTTCTTTCTTAAACTTTGTGCTGAGTTAAACTACCTCACATAAAATGGAACAGAGGAAGTATTATTTATCCATATCGTATTAAAACGCTTAACAAATGTGAACCAACCATGAAAATATTTTTTTATAAATATCAAATTCATTAAAAGATAATTACATGTAACTTGAAAAATAAGAAAAATTATATGTGCTACAAACATGTTGGAATTGAGATACTTATTGTGTTGAGCTTAATTTGACACAAATATATAAACAAATTACTTTGAGTTAGTGATAGATATTGGTTAGACATTTAATTAATGACAATGGCAAGGCGTGCTTCAGTCGACCCATGTGATATATACGAATTCAACCTTTTGTAGTTGTCGATAAAGCATCAACCCCAACTTTTCTCTACGTGAATAAATGGTCCCCAACATTTTTTTATTCTATTGTCAAAAGATAAATTTAATTCATAATCAAAATGCCTTTTACTAATTAAGGACTTGTTTCTAACTGCTAATTAAACTTACCTCCTATTTTTGGAAAAGGAAAAATATATTAACCATGATAGCTCAGCATGCGTGCTGAGCATTTGATAAGAAAATTGACGGGCACAAAATAAAATACTTTTCCCCTTTCAATTTATTTTTGTTAATTTTTTTTTTAGTTCAAATAAAATGTATTTTTTCATTTTTGATAACTATTTAATTAAAATTTTATATATGATATAATTATAAAATTAAAAAGTATTTTAATACATTTAATATATATTTATTTTAAGACATAAGATTCAACTAAAATGAGAACGATTATTGATAGGGCGTAATAATTATCTGTTAGATATGCCTAAATTATACGTGGCAAGCTGTGGTCCATTGCTTTCTAATATGTAAATGGTCGGTTGGAGTCCAGCATCTTCTCTCTTACTACAATCAAAATTTCCATATATTGTTTCTTCTCTGAAATCAAAGAGAATTTCTTCTTTGCAACTGTTTGCTGAATTGGGTAAGTCTGTTTACTCTGCTATATATATACTACTAAATTCTAGGGCATCATGCTTTTAACTATGATCATTTTTTTTTTCACTTTCCTAATTAGAGCCAATTTATACAAAGAGAGTATATCTTATCCTTATGAGTATTAATTTCTAAGTGCTTATAACACTAGCAAAATTTCATGATTTCCATTTTTCTCATGGATATATATATATACCAGTAGTAATATATATCTGCCTTAATTTTCTTTTAATTCTAACTTATTTGAGATTAACGCGTTGTTGTTGTATTTGTTGCAGAAATTTTCTTTTAGGGTATTATAAGTCTTATAATTTCTTGTCTATACTAAATAGAATTTTATTGTATATATGAAACAGAAATCAGGGAAGAAGACAGTAGTCTGCAGAGTGAAAATTAAAAAGGTGTTTTTTTGGTCAATTATGAGAGGCATTATAAGATGATTACAAGAGAAGAGAAGGCAAATGATCATGAGAGCAAGGCATCTTCGTCTACAACATCATGGACAAGGTTAAAGGATCCAAGAATTGTTCGTGTTTCGCGAGCATTTGGAGGAAAAGACAGGCACAGCAAAGTTTGTACTGTAAGAGGGCTAAGAGATCGTCGTGTAAGGCTTTCAGTTCCTACTGCTATTCAATTATATGATCTTCAAGACAGATTAGGGCTTAATCAACCAAGTAAAGTTGTTGATTGGTTGCTTGATGCAGCTAAACATGAAATCGACGGATTGCCTCCCTTGCAAATTCCTCCTGGAAGTTTGAACCCTAATCTTTATCCTATGTTAGGAATTGGAGGTAATTCTCATCAAATTACTAATAAAGAGGGTCTTAATAATAAGAGCATCAATTGGGACGTTCCATTGGAACCACCTAATAATAATAATAATAATAATAATAATGCTTTGGGCTACAATTCCAATTTTTTGAAATGGGATCCTTCAAATTTATCCTTAGCTCATTCAGAAAATTCATTATCTCAAGATATTCATCACAACTTCAATTTCATGTCTAGTATGCCATTAGGTTCACATCATCAAGTTGTTGTTTATCCACCAGGATTGCCTCAATTTTTCCATCAACATAATATTGTTGGAGCATCGTCATCATCAGAGTTTGATCCCAAAGAAATAAACTTCCAAATGTTGAGTAAAAATTCCGGTTCAGAAAATCCCATGTCAAGTAGTACTAATTCCTTTAGACATTCTATTGACTCCACAAGTCAATCTATAAGACCTTTCCATTTTCTACCTTCTCAAAATTGTGACGAGACGGAGCCCTCCAATTAAGACCATTTAGTTCCTCTCTGCTCTATATAACAACTTAAGTTTTTAGACAAAGTACGTATTGGTTATAACATGACACCAGAGCAGACATATTATTGGTTGATCGGATGTTTTATTAAGCTATTCAACTTTCAAGATCAGAGCAGGTCATCAACTGTATGTGCCTCGGTGAGTACTGAATAATTCGATACTAGCATAATATATATAGTAGTATATATATAACAACATTTGTATGTTCTTTTGGTCATAATTATTCCTATATATGAGTTCTATAGCTATAAAACTCATGATTGGATTGTTTGGGATCAATTATTGCTTCTATGTACTCCAATTTCAAAATGTATTATGCAATATAAAGTTGTACGTACGGTTATCTAGAGACAATATATATATATATATATATATATATATATTTTTTTTTGGCATCACAGTTCAGAGTGAAGAAGTTAGTAATGGTTTCATGCAACATTTCCACTACAAGAAAATTGTGAATTACATGGGGATTTTCCTTGGGATTAGTATGAAAATTTGCAGGAAAATAAGTTTCCTGCGGATTTTCATACTAATCCCAAGGAAAATCCCCATGTAATTCACACTTATTTTGTAATGTTCTAAATGCATAACCCTAGCAAGGAGCCCTAAGCTCAGTAATGGCTTCTTCTTCTTTTAAAATTTCAGCATTTTGATCTTTTAGATGAGTTTATGTTTTGTGCACAGACAACTAAAAGAATTAGCTATGTTTAGTTGACCAGTGGCAGAGCTAAAAATGATGAAAGGGTTCAATTGAATCTACTCCGTTGGAAAATTATATGTTATATATAAGTAATAGAGTAAGTTTTTTATGTCTAAATATAAATAGTTGAAAGTTGAAACCCCAATAAGTTTTTTATGTCTAAATATAAATAGTTGAAAGTTGAAACCTTATTACTTTTTCCAACCCCCTTATTAATTTTTTTCTTTTCAATCACCTGAAGTTAACTTGCTACATAAGTGATAATTCTCTATGTCAATCTGGCTAAATTGTACTGCTATTTTAAAATGAGTTTATCTTGACCATATTTTCTTCAAATATACTTCTTTTATATTTAGATTGTTAATTGTTGTAATTTATACTTTTGATATATTTTCTAAATTAATATTATGTAAATCTATCATCTTAAAAAATAAAATTTGAAGATTATATGTTTAAATTCACCATAACAATTAATTAGTTTGGACCCTCGTACTCCAAACCCTGGATATGGTAGAGTAGTTATTGTTGCTGAAGAGAAGGTAAAGATATATAGGGATAAGAGTAGATTTAGTACAAAATGAAAGGGTGTTCGTTAAGTTGGAAAGAGACAGATGATAGATTGAGATTTGAAGTATATAAATAAATACTACTACTAGTATATGTTATTTTTCCTTGGGATCCAACAAAAAATATACATGAGTGAAATGAAAAGATAGTTTTGTGGTCCTATTAATAATAATTCATGAAAAGGATATGACTAAAGAAGATGAAGAGATCACTGAAGAAGTGTGGTACAAAAAGATAATTAGGGTTTTGGAAGCTTTTTCCATCTTTTATTTTTATCTGTGTACGTAACAAAAGAAAAGAAAAAAAAGGACCACATGCATGCACTGCTTTCATATAGGTAGGTCCCCAGTTGCAAGTTTGCTTCTCCATATAATATAATAAATCCAATTTTCTTTTAGGGTTCAGTCTTCTTTCACTTGAGTAATTAATTATTTCTATTTATTTCTGGTGTTTTATATTAATATTGGAGCCTGATTATTTTAGAGTTTTGTTGGTATTAGGATCCCATTTGGAGGGTGGGCGTGGGGGGGGGGGGNGGGGGGGGGGGGGGGGGGATAGTGCTCCCTATACCAATGATTTTTTCATACTTTTGTCTTAAATCCGAAATCTGTAATTAAGGGAGGTTTAGTCTCATTCACTGTAGTATATCTGTTAGTAGTTCTACTTTAGTTTCAAACAAGTTTAATGGATTACTATAATGTATGAATTATATAGGAAGACTAATAATAACAAGATTATTTAATGGGTATCTTTTTTTTCTTTTTTTTATATATATATATATATCAGATAATCTTAAATAGACTTTTATTTGTAATTGTAACCTTAAATTTCTTAAAGAACTTTCATTTAGGAATTAAGAAGCTTGGGAAAAGGATATTTTGTCTTTTGATTGTTTTATCCCGGGATTAGATGATCTCGGCTTTGAGATAAGAGCTTTGGGATTACTTATATCAAAATAAAAGATTCAATCAAACATAGGATAAAATAATTTCAAATTTTATTCCAGATTCGTATACAAAACAACCACAAAATTATATTTTTATTTTCTCTTCAGAAATCATGTCAGCTCAAATGTCATATATACAGTCTCACATGTCGTCTTCTTTTTTTTGGCTGTTGCTTCTAATATAGATAGATGATCACTAGATGTATGTATAGCTAGGATATACATAACATCTTTTTACGATAATAATGTACCTATTACTAAACTACTTTATTTAGCCTTTAGCTGTCTAACCCTAGCTCTCTTTTCAACTGTAATAATACTAATACAACAGTACATTATTGTTAACAAATTAAAAACATAGAAATTTATTACTAGCGCTAGTCTATGATCAAGGGTTAGTTAATGCTAGGTAGGAGTAATTAAAATACTATCGTCTCTATCTTATTGATTATTAATTACCCTATAGATAAGGTGTGATTAATGCTAAATATACTTCATCCATCCAATTTTATGTGTGGTTCATATTTGACTTGACACATCACTTAAAAAATAATTTATAAAAATGATAAATTTACAATGTAACTTTTTAAATATAATAAATTGAATATTTTGGAAAACTCATCGGAAATGAATTGTAGTACGTAATATAAAGGGTAAAATATGAATAAAATGGTTAATTGTCTCTTGGTTTTTAAAATTGGACAAGAAAAAAAAAGTGAACAAATAAAAATGGATGAAGGGAATATTTGCAATTTGACATCTTTCATATCTTTGTATGATTTTGGGATAAGGCATAAATAAGAACTATATGAACTTAATTTTTTCACACCTCTAAACTATATGAGGAGCTTATTACTTCCCTTGAAGTAACTTGGGGGCTACAAGAGGAGTTCGGAGCCAAAAGGGTAAAAAAAAAATTATCAAAAATTTCAAATGGACACATCAATTTTTTTAAAAACAAAAAGGGCAAAATCGCTCATGACTCCTCTGACACAAAACGAAAAATCGCTGCTAGGGCAGCGATTTTGTAATTTTTTTTTAAAATTAAAATGGCTGCGATTTTAAGTCAGAATTTTTTTTTCTTACACATCGCTGCAGGGGCAGCGTTTTGAATGTCTATTGTTAATTATTAATAATATAAAAATGATAAACAAGACAGACAGTATGCTCAATAAAATTGTTGAAGCATGAGGAAAATTGAATTATATATCATAAATAATAATAAAAGAATATTAAATTAACAAAAAACTTTTTTTAAAAAAATTCTTAACCAAAATCGCTGACAAAAGTTGTCGTACGATTTTCAGGAGCGATTTTCTTCTGACAAAAGTTGTCGTACGTTAAAAAAAATAAAAATCGCTGCTAAGAACGCTGCCTTAGCATTTTATTACGATTTTATTATTATTTATGATATATAATTAAATTTTCCTCATGCTTCAACAATTTTATTGAGTATATTATCCGTCTTGTTTATCATTTTTATATTATTAATAATTAACAATAGGCATGAAAATAATAGCACTAGGCATGAAAAACGCTGCCCCTGCAGCGATGTGTAAGAAAAAAAAAATTCTAACTTAAAATCGCAGCCACTTTAATTAAAAAAAAAAACAAAAAAATTTACAAAATCGCTGCTGTGGCAGCGATTTTTAATAATTTTTTTTCTTTACAAAGTCGCTGCCCTAGCAGCGATTTTTAATTTTTTTTAAAAAATAAAAATTTACAAAATCGCTGCTAGGTTAATTTTTTTAAATTTCTTTTTACAAAATCGCTGCTAGGGCAGCGATTTTTCGTTTTGTGTCAGAGGAAAATCGCTTCGTCAGGAGCGATTTTGCCCTTTTGGTTTTAAAAAAATTTGATGTGCCCTTTTGGAATTTTTGACAATTTTTTTTGCCCTTTTGGCTCCGGACTCGCTATAAGAGTCTCATATAGTTTAAGTATGGAACTGTCAATTTTTCAAGAACATTTTTATAATTCATACATTCCTATATTTTTTAATAGTCTATGTTATATATATATTGTTGGTGTAAGAATTTTTTTAATTTTCATGAGGTTTTTATATGTAATCACTTTATTACAAATCACACATTTTAAAAAGGATTTACCATAAATATATTTTGAATAACTTGACAATGTGCATAAATCTTCACACTGATAATTTACATTACTTAAACCTGATTATGAATATAACAATTCCAGAAGAACCGAGAAAATGATAAAAACAAAAGATCCAAACTGGCGTTGCTGCTTCAACCTTTATATTTGAAAAATATCGTAATTTCGAATGGATTTTATCTTTATATATATACTTAAATATAAAAATGAATTTAGCACAATAGTTGTAGATGCTGGCTACTTGTTTATATTTCAAGTTACTAATTGTTGGGTTTAGCAAGGTGTGAATGGGAAATAAAAAAGAGAAAATGGAAAGTGGAAGAACCAATGAAAGTGGGGAAACCAATTTTGGAGTGAAAATGAAAATTCATCATTGCAAAAGTGCAAATGAAAGGTCATTTTTACCATATCGGTAGAAGAAAGGAAATTGTTGTCCTTATATTTGGAAACACTTCCTTTAGTTCTTAAAGGGTTAAGAATAAGGTGCCCCTCGCGCCGTTGTCATCGCTTGAATTCGGCTTCGGATTTGATTGATAATATTTTTGGACAAAATTTATTTAATCAATCTTGTTAAATCATTTCCTTTCTCTTATAAATTAATTCAGATTGTTAATTAAATAACAGAATTAATTTGGCGAAACTGAATTTATTTGAAATTCACGTGTAATGGTAATCCTTCCAAAAAGTCGTTACTTTTTCCAAACGATAATCCTTCCGAAAAGTCGTTATTTTTCCCAAAGGACACAGTGTTCTGGAAAAAATGGGTCTGAACAGACGCATTCCTTGCAGCAAATGGCGATAAATAAGAGGTCTTTTTCGTTTTTTCAAACACTTAAAATTTTTCCTCTCTGCATACACATTCTTACATAAATAAAATAGTCGATCGATTGAGTCTGTGTGTGCTCTTGTTGCTGTTCTTGCGTTCGCTGAAGTTATTGAAGTTTGAGGTACCGCTACTTCTTTAATAGGTTAATCCGTTTTATCTTGAGAGGAATTAATCTGCAACCTCGGATACAGTGAGGGGATTAAATTTCTTAAGGAAACATAGTGGTTTCTGTGGACTCGGATTAAAAAAAAATCATTCTATCAATTTCATCTTTTTCTATTTCTGTACTTTTTACTAATTTGAATACAAGAGATAACACTAATAGCATTAATAACTGATGATATAAATAGTCATATTTAATTGCATTTATATAATCATTTGTGTGGGCATGATTATTTCAAAAAATTAAATATTTACCTACATTTATTCTGAACAGTTTTACATCAAGACCCTTTTAAAAAATATTATTTATGGATATGAAATTAAAGTATTCTTATGCCAGTTTAACCGTTCTAATTTGTCAGACATAGGAGAAGAAACCTGTGGCTCTGTGGATAACCTGTAGCCTATATGCCAGACAAAGTCTAAGTAGGTCCTCCTTCTTTGATAATAACTCTGTACGTTTAGTTTTACTTGTCATGTTTTGTTTTATAAAAGTTAATTTGACCTTTTTTTGGAGTTAAATTGAACTAAATTAGTTCAACATTTTAAAATTTTGATGTTTTAAAACTATGCCAAATATATAATATTAATATAGATGATATAAAATGTTGATCAAAATTCGTATAACTTAACTCTTGAGAAGTGAAATGTGTCGAGAAAAGTGAACCAAAAGTGTATAGATGTCAAATGAATAAGTTGGACTATAAATATTTATGTCCGTTAAAATCTGTCAAATTTAAAACAATGAGGAGGGTAATGACCATTCCGATGTTTGCTTAATTGGATCAAACAGGCAAATCAAATTCAGCTAAATTATGAGTTGTAATTAATCATCAGCTCAATGTCCGACTTATATAAAATCATTTTTCCTTTGTTGTTTATTTGTTCTTTTATAATTTGATTAAATCCAAACCAAACTAATAAACACATTTTTTTTTAGTATGTCAGACCATATCAGATAGAGATATTGACTTCTCTACGTAAAGGGTATGTCGGGAATATCGAAAGATCTGTAAGAAATAAGTAGGTAAAATAATTGATCGTCAAATAACTTTTAAGTTGAAAATGCCCAATTTATGATTTTTGGTTTATTTGACTTGAAATACTTTTGTGTTTGAGAAAAACATCAAAATAAGTTTTAAAAAGTGTTTAAGCAAGCTCCCATAGGCTTTAGGCCTCCACAAAGCAATCGATTATAGGGAATTTTCGCAAATACCTATATAATAAATTTAATTATGCGTCATAATTATAGTTTACATATTTACGAGTTGTAGTTACAATTTAAGCTGACTCGTTTGTATAATTCGTGGGTGAGTTACATAATTTGTGGGTACATTTGTATAATTGAGTTATTTTTGTAGAGTTTTGGGCTAAATTCATCCCTTAACTATGACTAAGGCTTAGGTTGCATCCTTGTACCATAATAGTTNATTATATCATACAAAATTACATTATACAAAAGTTATACAAATTATATTATATAAATTCCGAATTATACAAACTCGTAAGTCCAACCCACATAATTATCACTGAATGTTGGTTGCAAGTGGTTATTAACAAGAATTATAACTAGGGACTATGATGACTAATTAACTAGTATATGTTTGATTAACAAGAAGTGCAAAATGAAGTGAAAATTTCATAAATGACATATATTAGACTAATATTTTCAAGTTATAGCAGTAGAATTAAACTTTCAAGTTATAACAATAAAAAATTTCAGGTTGTAACAGTTTCTTAAAAAGAAAAAGTTTTTTTTTTTAAATAATTGTAAAAATTTGTTTTGAAAAAAAATAAAAGATAAAAAAAAAAATTGTTTTTGAAAAAAAGAGTAAAAAAAGGGAAATAAGTGTGTTAATTAAATTTGAATTGATTGAAGATAATTACTAATTAGCATAAATTAAGGAAATTCAAACTAATTAAAAATATTTAGTTTCCTTATTTCACTCTAATTTGTTAAAATTACTTAAAAATTCTGATTTCGTCCATTTTCTTCCACGTTTCTCTCTTCGATTTTTTTCCAGAAATCTTGTCACTCTCATCTAATTCATATTCGTTTTTATTCAATAATCTTTATTTTCTGGATGGCTTCTTATTAGTATTAATAAAACATGGTGGTAGATGGGATCCTTTAGGTTAGTGTTCTTTGCGATTTTTTATTTGTATTGTAATACAAACCAAACGTTCAAAAAAATATATGAACAGTGATTCTGGAAAAAAAAAATATTCAGATTTTGTTTGTGAATAATAATTTTAATTATGGCCTTTTTGGTATGAATATTCACTTTTGAAATTACATAAAATTTGTTTGAAATTGGTATAGATTTTTGTTTGAACATTCATTTTTTTGGTATGTTTCTGGTTAAAAAATTACATAAAATTTATTTGAATTTGGTATATTGGTTATACCATGTTGGTACGATTTTAGAATTATATTTGAATGAATTCCGTATAGTATTTGTCTAATAAATGACAATTAATAGTTAAAAGTGGTATTATTTTGATATTATAGTGGCATGATTCTGCTGTGAAAAAGTGACGACTTATGTCATGAAATATGTATAATTTTGACATGAAATAGGTATGAAAAATGTGCATAATAATTATATGAAATTTGTATATTGATTTCAGATTTTTTGTTGTGTATAATAATTTGCATTATGACGGGTTTTTTTAAATGTATAATGTTATATTTTGGTATGAACATTGAATTTGTTCATTATTTGTCTGACGCATTTTTTTTTTGGTATGTTTTCGGTTAAAAAAATAGATAATTTTTTCTTTGGAATTTGTATACTTACACTACCAAGCATGTATGACAATCGATAATGTTTTGGTACGATTTTTGATTTGATTGGATTTTTTTTTGGCATTATATTGTAATGAATTTTGAGAATAATAATGTAATGAATTTGGTATACTGTTTATTAAAGAAATGACAATTAATATTTCTAAGTTGAAATTATTTTGGTATTCTAGTGGCAAGATCCTGTTATGAATAATTGATAACTTTTGTCATGAAATAGGTAAGAAATGTGTGAATAAGAATTTGTATTAAATTTGTATACTGATATAACATATGTGTTTTTACTTTTGTATTCTGTAATAACTTATGAAATTGTTTTAAAATAACATATGTATTTTTACTTTTGTATGAATTTTGTAAGCATAAAAATGGTATGAAATTTGTATATTGATATAACATATGTATAAAAGTAATTTGTACTTTTGTATGATATAATATTGACACAATAATTTATGATGAAACAGAAAAATATGTAATTCAAAAAGTGTCGGAACAGAAATTATTGTCGCCTGGTTCAAAAAGAACAGTAGGGAGACCACAACTTGTAAATGATTTGCTGATGTGAAATTTAAGAGGTCTAAGATTACGTGCAGTACATGTCGTCGGGAGGAACACAATAGGAAGACATGTTCAAATTACCCTTCTGAAAAAAATACATAATTTATTTTTATTTTGATTTGGTTGTTTTGTTGTGGCAAACTCATGTTTTGATTTATTTTGTCTTTTAATTTAATGAATTATAATTTCAGAATATTTATTATGTGTGCTAGTTAATCATTTGTGTATTCAGTGTTTTTCAAATGTATACTCAAAAAATAGGTAATGTTTGTATGCGATTGATACTGACTGGAAAAATTAAGTCAAATCGTAGTATGAAATTGGTATACATTTGGTATCCAACTGACGTCCCAGTGGTAAAATTGAAAAAACAACAACAACATGTAATTGAGATTTCAACTGAAATAGCTAACGTAAAATTAGTTAATATTGTATCCAATTGTATAAATTTAGTGTTGAATTGATATCCCATTGGAAAATTGAAAAATCAACACGTGGTTGAGATTTCAATCAAATTAGACAACCTAAACAAGTTAATGTTGTATTCAATTGGTATCCAACAAATATCCCACTTGAAAATGAAAAAAACAAAATGTAACTGATATTTCAACCAAATTAGACAATCTGAAACAAGTTAATGTTTTATCCAATTTATATATACTTGGTATCCAACTTGAAATTTTAGAACAAAGACAAAAAATAAAAATGTATAAAATTAGTATACAACGGGTATAAATCCGGAAAGAATAAATCTGGTTGTAAAACAATGCATATTATATATTGTTGTCAAAAATTGTAGCAAAAGAAATATACATCACCCAAAAATCAAAATATGTAATTAAAAGTCTAAACTGCAATAATTAATACAAGTTCTATATTTTCCTCTCTCTTCAATTTATATTCCGTATTCAAGTGTGATTTTTTTTTAATCATATTTAAGCTAAAACTTAAGAAATCCTTATTAAAGATTTTATGATCTCATATTATCTATATATATTAACAAATTTCAGAATTAAATATACTTATTTCACCAACAAAACAGTATTTTAGATACATAAAAACACACCAAAAACAAATTCAAAACTTAAGCAAAACGGTTTTTTTCTCAAGAAATCAAATTTTAAATTAATTAAAATAAAAAACGAAATCAAATTTTCAAAATGTAGAATTCTTAATTCTAAAAAAATCATATTAAAAAAAACAATATCAAAATTTAAAATAAAAAAAAACATCAAGAAAAGAAAAAAAATGATTAAATAGAGAAAATTACATGTTAAAATATACGGTGATAAAATTTTTTTTTAAAAAAATAATTAAAGGCCCCAATAGTCATTAATAAATAAAAGTTATTTGAATAAGTTAAAAAATCCCTTAAAAGGTGTAATAGATAATTACAGATTGATTCTCTCTCATTAATATTATTTCTCTCACCTATTAATTATATAAAAGGAACTACAATCACCATAATTAAATAATTAATAATATAAAAATATAAAAAGATTAATCATTTAATAAAGTTAAATTTAATTGATATGTTATAACCTGTAATTAAACTGTTATAAGTAAGATTTTTTTAAGAATAGCTTTAAAATTCGTAATATTGTCTCTTAAATGTGTATATATGGTGTGATTTTTCCCAAAATGAACGCCCAAACAACACAACAAGAAAATGAAGGAAAAAATGGCACAACATGACATCCCATTTTACTAATTGGCAGCATATAGCCTTCTTTTATTTTTTTGACAAAAAAAAGTTTTTGAAAATTAAATTTTGCAATTAGTAGCCCACGTATTGGGAAGTTCATTTTTAATTAAATTAAATAATTTTAGAAGGTGGGCAGCATGGTGTCCTTTTTTATTAGGAAGTGGTTTTTTTCTTCCTATTTTTATCTTCTTTTCCATACACACGATTCTTTTGAATTGTATTTTTTTTATTAATTCTTTCTTCTTCTTCTTCTTCTTCTTCTTCTTCTTCTTCTTCATTACTTTGAATAAAAGATGATTTACTTTTTTTTTATTAGTTTTACATATTTGAGTTCTATAAAAATATTTGTTCATAGTGTCTATTTTTTCTCTTCCGCTTTTAAATTTTTTATGGTTTGTTGATGTCTACTCGTCAATTTCTCTAACTGTTAGCCTATGTTTGATCCCCCTCTTGTATTGTCGTTCAATTTTTTGGGAGTTTTAATTTTTGAAATTTAAGGTATATCTAATTTAGGCAAAAACTTACATAACAATAATTGATTGTAGGTATCAATTGTCATGTTTAAGAAAGTTATCCCTAGGATTATTCATAAAAAAAAAAATTATTCTCATTCTAATTTTGTGGATTCTCCATCCACAACTCTAAATTTTAGCCATGTAAGTTCTTCTCGTTATCCGATTCAACTTGTGCGTTTGCTATTGAGCATTTTAAATTTAATGTGCAATCTTCATTTACACACTGAATAAGGAATCTGAAATGTATACAAATTTTGAGGGAATGAATACACGAATATGTATACATGAATGCAATGCATACATGAAGTGTTTGATTTTTTAATATGTATACACTAGAAGGGATAACATAGCTATAATTGTATACTAATATACTAAGTGAATGAATACACCATTCTTTTACCTATATACAATCATCAAGTATACAATTTGAATTTTTTTTATCAAGTAACGAATAAAAAAACATATGAAAATACATAATTTATGTTTTTAGGTGATTACGTATTGTATATATAAGTTTTGATGTTTCCGTTATTTTTGTTGTTTAGTGATGATTGGTTATACGAGGAAAACAAAAAAAAAAACTATTAAAATGTCATTTATTAATTTGGGCCATTTTGTGCTTATTTTTTAGGAAAAACTACCTAACTACACATATATCACTATCATATATACTATATTTACCTCTAATTTAAAATAATTACATATATTATCACTTTTAATAGTTATATCATATATTTTAAAAGATTTAATTAGATACACAAATCCCTTAAATGTGGTATTGGATAATTATCTTAAATTTAATCTCCTTAATTAATGGTCCACATTAACAACTCAAATTTTTTATCACATAAATCACACAAATCACACCTGCCGTTCCCCACCCCACGTCCACTAACCCTCATTCTTCCTCCATCTTCTCCCTTTTTCTTCCTTCATCCTCTCAATACATATTTGCATGTTGAAATCAACATTATACATATATGTTTGTTTCTATTAAATACACTCCTTCATTTTCCCTATATTAAGAGATTTGATTAATTTAATTTCCAAAATTAATTGCCCATATATTCTAAAAATCATCAATTACTCCTCTAATTAAGGAAATCAGTTACAATCAATTAATTTAAACAAATAAAATACGTATCTCGATTTTAAAATTCGGCAGATACATGTATCTCACAGATTCAAACTCATGTATCCTAAGTATGAAATATGGTAGAGGAAGTAATATTTGAAACTATCGGGAATCTTAGTAATTAGGACCTAAACTAGTGAGATTTATGTAGTTTTCCCTATTTTTTATTTGTCTATTAAATGCTAATTATTGTTGGGCTACTTATTGCTAATTATAACTATCAGTTGTATATATGTGTCATTTCCTCAAAATGAAGGCCCAATTCGTTACAAAAGAGAAAAGGTAGCCCAAAATGAAGGCCCAAATGCAGACTGTGCTAAAAAATGATAAGCAGCTCCCGGCGAGGATCGAACTCGCGACCTTTCGCTTACGAAGCGAACGCACTACCACTATGCTACGGAAGCTTGCACACTTTATTTATTCTATTTATTTGTATTTATAATTGGTTAATTTTGTACAAAACCAAAAATAAATTACTCGAAATCCATCTCTTTGGACGCTCTCTCGATTCACGCTGAATTCAACAGAAAGAAGATGTGGGAACGAGTTCGAGGTAAAGGCAAATTGGTGTATTAAATTGAATAAAATCTGGAAAAGTACTCGTAAATATTCATATGGAATTGCAGGACAAATATATATTGGATAGTTTGTGGAATAATCTCCCAAATTCGTAACCCTAGACAGATCATTCATAAAATTTGATTATCGAATGCAGCTGTACAATGTGGTACCGAGAGAACTTATTTATTTCTTCAAATGAAATAGCTACTTAATTCAGTTTATGTGAAAAATCATGGATTGGAATAACTTCAGTTATTGATGATGGACAGAAATTTGGTTAAAATATGAACAGAAGCATCTCTGTTTATGCAAATAAAACAGCACAATTTTTTTGCTTTCCATTTGCCTTGATACATTTATATCCCACTTTTGCTAGCATCTCATATGTAAAAGTAAAACATTAGATTTGTACATGAAATAGAGCACAAAAGCTTGAGCATTTAGTTGGTAAATAGTTGCCTACAATGCCTTCTTGTTCTTATCTGCTGCTCTCTGGCCTCATCACTTATTATTTCTGTAATAAGGTCTTTATATATTAAGCGCTCCACATCCAAAATCAATGATGGAATTTCACTGTCACCGTTTGTCCAATCTTCGGACTGATGCCTCAAATCTGCATTTAGGATACTTATCAAGTCATCTTCTTCAGAGTCCATGCCAACCTTTTTAGCATTGAGTTGGTCTATGTCTGACTGCAGTTCCTTCTGGAGTTGCTGTGCACTTAAATGATCTCGTCCCTGCAATAAACAGCTTTCTGAAGCTAGTTTGCAGGAAAGTATCTCATCGACTGTGTCAAAGACGTTCTTTCTGTGCATTTTCTGATTAAACTCAATCCGAGCACTCGTTTTACTGTGTCCAGTTGCTGGCATAACGCGCTCCTCAGTCTGTTCCAGGATATGGAACAACTTCTGATCGATCAAATGGCCGGATGACTGAAGCTGAATGGCCATGGAGACGGAGTCCACGTCCTTGAGAAGGCCAGATGCCAGTAGTATTTTGGTGATGTATCTGTGGTCAGGATTATGATTCTGGCTCAAGGATCCAAACTGGTCAGTACTCACTTCGTAGCTGGAGTCCAGTAGTCTGAGTTGGTTAACCAGGTCCTTAATGCGCTCTAATTTCTTCTGGGTGGTGGCCTCAGTGCCAAGATCCATCCTCGTGTTGTAAGGTGAGTGATCCTGGTAATCTAGGTACCATAACTCATCTGCGGCATCCTCAACTGTTCAGGTGGAAAGGACATAAAAAGATTAACAGGCAAGTCTTGCTTGTACATCAAAAATCAATTGTAACATAGTTCTGCTCTGGTTAGTGAAAAGGAAAATAAATAGCTAGATCACTCGTTCGTAGGAGCTTGCCCTAACTTGAGATCTCATGTAATCACTACTCAATCCTCAGCTAAATTATGACAGTAAATAAGAGATACTAACATGCTTTCTGTGAACATTTCAAACTAGCTAAACTAACTGATCTACTTGTGTTGAACATTCAGTCATTTTTCAACAAAGCAATTTGTTAGATTTTCCTTCTCTTTGGAAACATGCTTTCCATTCATTTCTTCGTGTTTATTTCTGGAAGTCATGATTGTTTGTAGTTGGCATCAAAAGCAGATGTTTTACATAGATGCTTTACAGAATTAATGGTAACCATACCTCTAAATGCAGTTGTTTTCTTCTTCACAGGAGATGGTGAATCTTCTTCATAGAATGTGGCATCAAGCACTGAGACAGGACTTGGCTGTTCAATTGTAGAAATTGCAAGTTCAGCCATTGGCCTGTCTTCATTGAGCCTCAATATGTTACTCTGGATCAAGAAAAAGTTAAAAGTCAGTAATTGGCCATGTGTAGGATAAATAGATATGTACACGAAGATAAGTCACTCACTTTGTCTTTAGAATCCTCTAGTCTTTTAGCATTAACCCTAAAGGAGTGATTTCTGCTTGTGACTTCTCCCTCTGCATGTGAGCTCCAACTGTTGTTGCTTTCTGATTGTAAAGAAGCTGCATCACTTTGCTCACTGAAATTTCTTGTGCTGCTGCTGATCTCACTCAATTCCTCATCTACTCGGAGCAGATTGTTGGGTTTTGCTTGCAGTCTCCTTTTTGAAGAGCCTGATTCTTTGGATTGCTTAATTGATTGACGTCTGACCCTGCTGAATTCTGGTGATGTAGTGGTTGGACAAGATTGCTTCTTCTTCTGTAGTGGTCTTGGACTTACAGTTCCAGAATTCCTTCCTATTGCAGGATAGCTTCCTTCCTTTTGTTGGCGTAATGTTGGGTTTTGCACTGCCCTTGATGTTCCTTCTTTGATCTTCCTGTCTGGTGAAGGAAGAAGCCAACCAGACTCTCTGATATTTTTTGCTCTAGGTGTCACATCTTTCCAAGTTTTCTTGTCAGCTGTATCCTCTCTGTTATATACAAGGTCTTTAGTGAAGAGTTCTTGAAATTTGGAGACATTTGCAGTTAAGAAAGGGGAACATGCAAGACAAATGTTATCACTTAGTTTGGATTGTTTCATAGTTATATTTAAAGATTCTGACCTTTTTGGTGGACTAGTTCCCTTTATGGTTGGAGAGAGCAGGTTGCATTGCTGCCTTTTCTGCACTATTTCCAAGTTCGCATCAGAGTCTGCCTGCTCTTCTGTTTGGACATCTAACCTTGCTCTTGTCTTCTGCATTGCTTCAAGAATCTGCTTCAGAGCTCTGAGATCCTTTCCAGACTTTCTGAACTCAAGTTCAGTTATCCTTTTCTCCATTTCACCATACACCGAGAAAGATAGCTTTGGACTCTGAATTGACAGTTCCACATCTGTGTTTCTTGCAGATGACTTGAGGGAGGTTCTGCTGGCCTCCGGTTGCCTCCAGGGAGCAGGTTCTAGTGGAAGCCGTGAAGTTGATGCTGCTCTCATGATTAAATTGGTAGATTTCATTCGTGGGGAGCCGAAATCCTTTTCATTAATCTGTGAGAACCGCGTGACTTGATTATTCTTGCTCTTTTCAGCTGTTTTTGTCGATACTGAAACAGAATCTTTGGTAGAGAAAGACTTAGGTATCACTGTCTCGACTTCATTTGAGGGAATGGGATTTGGTAAAGCTTCCAACCCCATAAGCTTTGCTACAACACTGGAAGATCTTTTGTGATCCCCTAAAAGAAAATTTGATCTGGATTCAGAGGCTGAGCTCCTGAAGGACTGTTCTCTACTGTCCAGTGAAAGTCTGGGAAGGTCCTTTAGCCTTATTGAAGAACGCATCTCTTCTCTCGAGTCTCTTTCATCGTATGAGAAACGTGGATGATCTCTTGGTGCATGCTTTAGATCATCTTTTGAATTGCGAGGTGCTTCACGAAACTTAGCAGTTAAGTTCCTAGTTCCATCCGATGGCTTCCCACAGTTTGACTGCTGAAATGGCCTTGGAGAATCAATGTGCTTCATAACATGGACTTTACCTTCTACTTTGGTGACAGTTTTTACAGATAAACTACGGGCTTCCCTGTGCATCGAGTCCTTGACAACATCCCGGAAGTCAGGAGATTGCCGTCCAGAATGAGATGGAGAACTTGGTTGCTTGTATGGCAGGGTTTTCGAAGGAGATTCTGATAAGTTTCTTTGATTGCAAAGAGGTTGCTCTTGTTGTGGTCTTTTACTTTGTTCAACTTTTGGGTTAGCCTTGGATGACTCACTTGAGTGCGATACTTTGTTCCTGGCTACATCCCTTGGAGTCTTTTCCTGCAAATGCCAATCACATATTGGTAAGTTTTTTATGTGTGCTAGTTTAATGTTATCTTGATGAATGAAATTGTTCAAAATCTTACCGTAGCCAATTGCATTGTACATTTGGTCTCCATTTTGTCCGTGGCACCTTCAGGACACATGAACCAGTGGTGAGATTTTGTAATTTAATTAAACTAAAGGAACTAACTATATGATTTATGATATTTATATCAAGATAACAATGTGTGTGCGGAATTTTTTTTGATATTTATAAGCTAGTAGAAGTGCGGAAGTACATCATTATGCTTCAGCAGGAGAAAATCCAAGTTTTTGTATGCTCTACTACTTAACTGAAGTCTGGAAGTAGTATATTTGTATTTGGATATGTAAACACGAGATTGTCTTAAATGCGTATGAAAGTATACAAGAGGGCAAAAAGAACCAGAATGCTGATACTTATAGTTAGCACATGTTAAAGATAATTGCTTAGGTTAAGTAGTCAATTCTGAATCTTAAGGTGGCGTTTATTTGATCTTTTCCAGAACTTGAATATGCAAATTTCTTTTTTAGTTTTCGAAAGAGTATTTGTTCCACTTGTTCTTCAAAGACTTGAAAAACTGAGTTTGTGAAATTAGTTTTTTTAAAAACTTCAAAATAAACCCAAGTTTGCATAATGGATTCCTTGATTAAGTTCCTACATTTCCAGCCTTCCTAAACCAATGTGATGCCTAATAATCTTGAAAATAAAAATATTTTGATGCTTTACTTTGTTTTCTCCCTATTATTATTGCTAACTATCCATAAAAAATGGTTTGCTATTGCCTTTCATCTCTTCTTGAAGCCAGGTCCTCAAATTTACCCTGATTACGTATTTCCGCTTTTTCCTAAGAAAGATATTATTCCCTCGTACCAAGAAAATGATAGTATTGGACACATTATTTAATTATTGAAAAAATAAATTTCATATTCAGAATCTTCACAAGGACTATAGATCGATCGCAATATAAACTATGAATATTCAAGAAAATAATCTTAGTCACAGAAAATAATTTGATTTCCGATTACCAATGGTGTCATGACAGAATTAGTTTGACAAAGACAAATTCTGCACAAGGAGTTTAGAGGGAGAAAAGAACAAAATTGACAGAATTGAGAGGCTTTATTGTATTTGATTTATTCACTTGCAAAATTGCAGAATAGGAAAAATACATTTTTTTGGTCAGAAAAAGTAGTACCTGTGAGTAGCCTTTTGTGATTTTGGCCATGGAGATGTTTGCCAATAAGGAAATGGTGTCTATCAAACAATTGGAATAACCCATTCATGCATCCAATTTTCTTGTGCAGATCTTTGTTGTCCTCTGTTATAGAAGATAACATTCTTGCTGACATTTTTGTTGCTTTCTCAAAGTCCAAAATTGGCAGAAATCATATGGCCTTGTGCACTTCCTATGAACAACAAGCAGAGGATATTGAAAAAACTATTAATAGTAACTCATTTTTCTTGAATTGCATTCATTATTTGTTTTAGATATGAAACTTAAAGACTTACCAGTGAAAAAAAAAAAAGAACTTTTTGCAGGGACAGACAGAAAAACGTAGTCAGAGTAAACTTAGCACAAATGTGGTGCTTCTAGATTGAGAAAAATATGCAGCTGCAGAGTAGCAGAAATCTCCAGACCCAAGAACAGATGTTTTATTCACACAACAAAATGGTAAGAATGTTTCTTGCCTAAGAAAGGTTATGTTCTGTGAACAGAGAGAAAGAGAGTTTTTATGTGTGTGAAATGTGGAAATATTTGCAATGAATGTGGCATATGCATTATATATATAAAAACTATAGAGTAGCTGGCTTAGAATGATAGAGAAGATGGCGGGCAGAGTGGGAGAAAGAGATAGTTAATTATTCTGTTTACACTAAATCATACTATAACTTAGTTTTATATTTATTGATTTAACGTAACTTAAGATAAATATATATTTGCATAGAAAGAGTGTTATGTGGATATGGTCTGGAGGAGGTGGGTCGGTCTGTCTAGAGTGGGGGAGAGGTGGGTCATTTTCTACACAGTTTCATGTGGACAAAATAATGAGTAGAGAGGTGGGTCTGTAGAGTGGGTAGGGGGTTAAGGAGTCTGTAGAATGGATCTCTCTTTTTCAAGTCACAACTAGTTGTATTAGATACATGGGCATGTGGAGTTTGTCAGATTAAATGTAAGAAAGTGGAATTATGTACTGGCAATACTGCCTCACAGAAGTCTTTAAAGTCCTTTTGTTCAACCTTACACAATTTGACCTTATTGCCCTTCTAAAAACTCTATGAACATGAACATGATCATCATCATGCTGCCATATGGCATTTGGCAGATAATGCTGTCAAATTTCTCTGTGGGTTTTCATTTAATACTCTTAAATATATCTGTTCATCGAATTATGCCTCACTTTCACAGCCTGGCTATGCCTAAATATTTGTCTATCATGTTTTTATTTGGAGCTGACTCGTTTACCTCCAAATATTCCTGATATATATCATGTTCCTTCTTCTTTTTTCAAATAAAATGATTCGAAGCCCCTTTCACTAAAATGTGCAAGTTCTTATCTTAGTGTAAGACTTTGGTGAGTAGGTTACTCGATAGTTGATATTAATGTGAAGAAAAATAGCAAATAATAATCGATAAAATAATTGAAGTGCATTATTTCATGATATGCATTTGTGTGCCAAGTGGACAAAGCCGCCCTTGATCATATGGGTGTTCATCTTTTTGTGTACGAAGCTTTGCAAGTTAGCAATGATGCTTTTTTTGTTCCTTTTTCATAGTGTACGCTTCTCTACTGTTTGTTTATCCCACTTAATTGAACTGCGATCTATTTAAAGCTCATGTGTCAGTGATTTTTACTTGCTGTTTACTGAGGTAAAATTTTGCTGTTGTAAAAGTTCTCATTATTTCTTTCATACGGTGACACTTTTAAACTTTGTGTGAATTATTAGTTTCATCTCCAAATTATTAACAATTTTAAAAAACGTCATTTACTTGACTAAGTGAACTCAAATACACTTGAACTTAAGTCTGTTGAAATAATCTTACATGAGTCTAATATTCCCTCAGTTCCTAATTACTTGTTCACTTTTGAATTGACATAACTGTTAAGAAAACAATGATTGACATAGTGAATTTATTATTTTAGCCCTATTAATTATGAAGTTGATGAATTAAAAATTTTAGATTTTCAATAAATTCTACATTTTTCAAAGTAATTAATTGAGGGTATAATAGATGAAAAAAATTATCATTTCTTGACTTGTCAAAATGGACAAATAATTAGAAACAGAGGGAATATAATTTAACCGGTTATTATAAGTTACTTGATCATCACTTCAAAGTTACTCATCCACACTGTAGTTAAACAATTACTCTTACTTAATAATTATTAGCATTAAAGGGTTCTAAAGGTACATATTGTATTATACTAGCAAGTAACATCCATTATACTACAAATTTCAATTCAATATTATATAATGGCTCTTTGTTTATTATTTTTGGCTTATATTAAATTAAAGAACCCAAAAGGACCGCTGAATTATTATTTTTTGCTTTGGTCTAAGGTGGGGGCGTGTTCGGGGATTGACTAAAAAATTAGTGCCAGTCAATGCTTAATTTTTTTATTTTTCTCATTATTTTTGTTTTCATATTCATTTTCTTATTCTTGACTATATACATAACAATAAAATTATCAGTATCCATAAAATACATTGGCTGGATTTTAAAATGAATTGAAGAAAGAAGTCCAAATAACCCCCGTAATTTCTAGCTTATATACATTTTTTCACTCCAAATAACCCCCGTAATTTCTAGCTTATATACATTTTTTCACTAAGTTTTCTCTAATAGTAAATTCCAAACGACAAATGAACAATTTACCATTTGATGACAGTAAAAACATATGCGTTTGTTCAAGTAGGGGTAATAGATAAAAGGTCCAAACAGGACTAGGGCTTGTAAATGGCACTGTTTCAAATTCACTCTTTTGGTTCATTGACTACCAAAACTAAGGTGCAGTATAGATATTTTGATTGAATCAGTAAAAAAAGAAAAAATAGTCTTTCATTATTTTAGTAAGAATTTATTTCAAGCTATGCATACAATAGTAAATGAGTGAAAAAATCATGTTTTATGACACAAATTTTCCGCTGGTCTCCCAATCCATATAGAACATCAAAAATTATTTTACTATGGACCTCTTTGTTCAAACAGCTAGTACAATTGGGATTGCATTGACCAACAGAACTAACAGTGATGTTTCTCATTGAAAGTTCAAAGAAAGAATTTACTAATAACTTGTTTTCTAATCAATGTACTGATTCTAAGTATAATATTTATTATTAGCTGTGTGATAATTTAACGCGTTACAGAAAAATACAAAAGGTTAGATTGTTCTGGTAAGTACTACTACAAATCTTCAATTCCAATATCTACTATTTTCTTCAATCTTTTCTAAGCTAGCTGGTGTCTGTACTGAATATTTGTTAAATTGTCATATGCCTTTGCAACACATTTAATCCTTGTCGAGTTTTGTCACCGATGTATTCTTCTCAGACAATGACACTACTCAATTCAAGTTGCTATCCAAATATAATATTTGATCTGATATGTTGTCGTGCTCGAGTCTTAAGAATGAATAAATTCTTAATAGAAAGTGGTTTAATTCATTTTTCAGACAAATATGAGTGTGAATTTAGATTTATCGAATTAATAAATTTAAAATACATACCTAAACAAAACAAAATAAAATGATAATATCTAATTTGATAATCAATCCATCCTTGTCTAGTTAAATGACAAAATTATTTCTTTATCTTGTATATTCTTCACCGCTATATTTTAAGTAAAATATTGTAAGGTAATTAGCGTGTTCATTGTGGAAAATATTCAATTACTTTTAAATCATTAACACTTTTTTTATTAGTTGGAGCTATTAAATAATGTTAATGGCATAATACTAAGAAAGAAAAAGTTAGGGAAGTTTTCAATTATCATTAAAATAGTCACAAAGTTAGCAAGAGATTTTTTTAATTTGGTAACAAGAACATAATTCTTTGATACGTTGGAAGTAAATATCGCTCCATTATAATAGCCAACAAATCATACAAAAGATATAAATTACATTTGATAAAACTCCTTGCAACGAGTTCAACATTTGAGAGACCTTTTGCTCAATTAACTTGACCGTTTCACTACCGTCAAGTTGAATGACCAATTATTTTAAAACGATTGCTCAATTAATTGGGTCCACGTAACCGTAACGACCTCTCAGTATATATTTACTCTATACTATATTTATACTAGTTGTAAATTAAACAATGGTTAGTAGGCATTTCGTGCATATTATTTATTTCTAGCTCTAATTCTCTGCAGTACAATTATAACTATAATTATTAGTTTCATCCATGCGGATTCAATTATGTATGGGACGTATTTATACAACAAAAAAATGGACCCCATAGTATATTCATTCTCATTATTATTACTAGTATTATTATATTTATAGCATAAGCCTATAATAAAGTTGTAACGGACCCTATAAGGAATTTCATTTTTGGCCGCTATTACTCGAGTCATTTAGCTTGGAAAAGTACAATTGCGTGTAGTATTATTCAGTACCAAATAAAGCTAGCTCACTAGCTAACTATTATTTTTATTATTTTTAGGTTTCTTTGTCTTAACCATAATTATAATCTATATATATGTCCAATTCCTAAAAATAGGTAACATAGCTTTTATCATTTGTGTTGGATTTAAGTGACTGCTTAACTGCAAATAGCACGACCCATGCCTATGTTGTAACATGCTTCCATGTTCTGTTGTTATGGAATTGTAGGGTTATCTTTTAAAACAAGTTTAATTAGGCCAATCCCCCCCCCNCCCCCCCCCCCCCATAAGCACAAACAGAGAGACTAATTAATACTGTACAATCGATATATATTATAAAATGTATTTGTTTTTTCTCGTCTGTTGGAGAGAAGTTGGAACATAATTGTTTTAGATCGTAGCTTTCAAGTTTGGATTTTGACATTCTTCTTGCATATTTTATTTTTTTAAAATCTTATTAAAAATTTTGAATCTGCCACTCTCCCGTTTTACTATACCCGGAGATTTTTTTAAGGTAAAGTAGAAAAAAGTATATAAAGAAATAGTAGAGAGAAAAAAATAGAGCCAAATTCGTAATACCTAATGTCTTGAAGAAATCGAAAACCTTCATAACCACTAAAAGTTGAAAAGTATGGACGAGCTTACCTTATATTAATTTTGAGGAAAATTATTTGAAGATGTTGGATATGCATGTGCGTTAATTAACTGTTATGTATTTAATTTGTTTTATGCATCATGAGGCTATATAGTGGTTAGGTTACATAGTACTATGAATGCGCACCTATATATTTGAAAGCGATCAACAACCAAATGGTTTAAATTTACCATTTCAATTGATTTATTTGGCTCTCACGCTCAATTACTTAAGGTAAATTCTCATAGCTTTTTTTCGTATTTAATATTTATATCAAGTCACATTAATTTATCACGATAAAGTAATAAATTGATGTAAAAAAGTATTAGTAGTGATGATCATATATGTAAAGATACGTATATGTATTTATTGAATGTGAAAATTATGCGGTTAAGCAAACTTATACTACTTAATTACTCATCATAGCTATAGTTTGCTATAATTATCACTCGCGACTAACATTATACATTAATTACGTGGGCTGACTTCCAGTTTGTATATTAGTCACGTTTGTATATGTATAATTCGTCATATTTGTATAATTCATAGCTAACAATTCTTTGTTTGATTTGTATTTGTATACGATTGTTTATATTTGTATATGACGATGATTTCCTTTGGTTTTTCAGTGTTGTCATCATATACATTCAATCTTTTNGTGATGATCATATATGTAAAGATACGTATATGTATTTATTGAATGTGAAAATTACGCGGTTAAGCAAACTTATACTACTTAATTACTCATCATAGCTATAGTTTGCTATAATTACCACTCGCGACTAACATTATACATTAATTACATGGGCTGACTTTCAGTTTGTATATTAGCCACGTTTGTATATGTATAATTCGTCATATTTGTATAATTCGTAGCTAACAATTCTTTGTTTGATTTGTATTTGTATACGATTGTTTATATTTGTATATGACGATGATTTCCTTTGGTTTTTCAGTGTTGTCATCATATACATTCAATCTTTTTGTGAATAACTTTTTAAAGTTTGTATAAATGTGTAGTTTTTGGATTTTGTATAATATAATTTATATAACGTAATTTCAGTAATATATTTTGTATAATTGTTTATAGTTTATATGTTTATGTTTGTATCAATTCGTTATTTCGAGTTTTATTATATTTGTATAATTCCAGACTTTATATTACTCAATTATACAAAAATACGTGAATTATACAAATGAGATGTGAATTATACAAAGTATTGTCCTCTCTCGCTCGCCTCTTTCCTCCTTCTCCCAATCTCGCTCTCGCTCGCCTCTCTCCTCCATTTCTCAATCTCTCTCCCCAGAATGTACAAATACATATGTATAATATACAATTATCTAACCGATATACATATACAATTCACCTCTCTCCCACTCTCTGCCCTCTCTCATTCCCCTCTCCCCTCCCTCTCCTAGTCTCGATCGCCACTCTCCTCCCTTTAACATGTAGCTACGAATCATAATTAGCAAACTATAGCTATGGAGCGTATTATGCTATTTTGAGTGGCTATATGTGAAAGTTCCTCTTGTTGAATTAATGTGAACGTTAAATGCAAATAAATATTTATCATTTACTTCTAAATAGTTACTTATATCACTATAAATATTTTCACCTTTTTTTGGTGGTCCTCTAAAACGAACGTATTTGGATATCAATTTATTGCTCTGGTTTAACAAACCTTTTAACTTTTCTATTAATTAATTTATTTATTATAACCGGTTTGACTCTCGTTGTGAATTGAAAACCCAAAAAGAAATTGCAGTACATATATCTAATTAATTGCTTCTAGTTTAACGAGTATACTCTTCATATATATACAAAACAAAGTTGTAAAAAAAGTTACCTAGCTCTAGCTAGACCTAGATGGTCAACTCTTTTTTAAAGCCTTTAAAAGTGGTTGACTTTTATAATTAAAGAAAAGGAAATTAAAAAAAATAGAGGGGAGAATTAGGCCCAAATTACTATCAATATTATTTGATGGAAAAGAGAGGGCCCTCAATTATAAAGACTAAGCATTAAACTAATTAATTAAGTCAAAAAAATCTAGCGTGTTTCTTGGTTTTAGCTTTAAGTCATGTCATAATTAAAAGGGCGAATTAGGAGGATCAATATTCATGAGTTGATTAATGATTTTGGATGTCCGCAAAAACCTAGACATATTATCTGCTTAGTCGGAGATTTCGTGATTGGTTAATTAAATTAGTTTTTTAATTAATATATTTAAAGATAATGAAAAAAAAGAAACATGACAAGTAAAATTGATCTGGCCAAAATATAATTAAAGCAACAGATGTAATTATATTCACTGGACTCGTAAATAAGGATGAGTTAATTATATTATCCTTTTAGTTAATGTGTTTTTAAGTTAATTATATTATCCTTTTAGTTAAGTTTTAAGAGACGTCCAGAGATAAATATGACTAGTAAAATAAATCTAAAGAATTATGTATGTAAAAATAATACAACAACTAAGTCTTAACTATAAGTAATTTCTCTGTTTTAATTTGATTGTGTGATTTTAATTTAATATGAAGTTGGAAAAATTTTAAAAATAAAAACTTTTGAACTTATGATCTATAACAAAAATTATAATAAATGTACTAAAATATTTTTTAATATTGTGGTTTATACGTGTCATGTGAAAAATTAAAATTAAAAAGTTATCTAAAAAACAAGCAAGACAAACAAATTGAAACAGATGCGATATATATTGCCAATAATTAGTAGAAATTTTATTGTCATTCAAAATTAATAGATGTAAAGAATGATAAATTTTAGAATTGAAGTCTCTATCTAAGATTAAATTATTATAGTAATAAGTAGTACCTAAAGAGGGAACTAAAAGAAGTGATAGTGATAGTAAAAGGAGGGATACAATGCCTCCTATATCTTGATATCACATGCAAATTGGGAAGAGAAAGCATGAGGGATGTAGGAGTTTAAGATAGCAAGTTACCCCACAACTATACCTATACCTATCCTAATTTCTCTTTCTCTTTATACTATGTTCCAAGAAACCTTCTGCCCCATTAGTCTTTCATCATTGCCCACATGAATACCCTACTTATCACCTATCTATACCATGTGCACACACACCCTCCCCTCTAATTCTTTATTAATCATTAATTAATTAGTGATCATGAATGACATCTGCCTTATATTTTATTAAAATAACTCATCACTTGATATGATTTTTCAATATGAAACTTGTTAACTAATCAAGGGCATTCAAGTTTGTGGCCTAGTGATTAATAAAGTAGAGTTCATATTTTAATTACGTATTAGACAGAAAATGTCATGAAATTTCTTTCTATTAACTTAACCTTGATGGATAGAGTAATTATCTTATATTTCTATTGATAAAATAATTGAGATACGTGAAACTAACGGGACATTATTATTTTGAAGAAAATAGTTGTTAACTTATTAACAAAGTTTGAATTAATAATATTGAAATGACTTTTCATTTCAAGGAAACTGTTTCACATTCTTTTGAGCTAAGCAAAAAAGTAGTGGAGATAAATTATTAAACAAAGCATGCTTCTAAGAGGGGTTGGCTTTTGAATATATATTGTAATACTGTACAAAGTCAAGATTCCATATTGTTGTTAATTATCTCAAACATGATCACATGAGAGAGGGGAAAACAAGCAAGAAAGTTTATGGATCTGAGCTTTCCCTATAAGAAATCCACTTTTAGTATTTTTCAAATTAACTTCATAAATGAACCACTAAAATAATTCACATAATGTATACTCTTGCTCCAATTTGCCAATACAAGGAAATAATTCATCTTAAAAGTAATGTTCCATCCAAAAGAACTTCTGTTTCAAATTGTTCACCCACCCCACACAACACACAAAAAAATAATTATCCCCTTCAAGTTCTATAATCAATCAAATTTCAACTATTCAGTGCTATATAAGTTAGAGTTTCACTAATGTATTTATCAACATTGTAACAGGAAAAAAAAATTATATATATATATATATATATCATGAATGTTATATTTTTTATACACGACTTCTAATTATTTTATCTTCCACATTTTAATTTTTAATTCCAGTACTTGCATTTTTTATGTAACCTTATCTGCCTACATATAAAAGAGAATTGTCCTGAAGATTTTTATCACTGGAATGATACGTTTCTCTAATAATTGGAAGGTTGACTTTATTGATATAAGGGTAGCAAAATAAAAGGAGAGACATGTTAAATGAATCAAAAGTGAATAAATGACTTGATACATTTCTTCATGATACATAAAAATCAAGAAAATCAAGTGATGGATTGAGGAGAATTAGTCCACCATAGGACCATTTGGGGTGTTAATTTGGACCATATTGTGGTTACTTTTGTGGTCTTCTATTTAAAAGATGGCCATTTAAAAAAATGTTTAAATTTACCTCTATATTACTTGAAATTGTTCAATTTTGCTCTTCATTCCACCATTAGTATATTCAGGAATTTGTCATTCAAACTTTAAATTATAGTTTAATATAGTTACCTTTAGATTCAAGATGAAAACAAAATTGAATTATATACTTCGGAAGACGTGATTATTTTCGAACTTCAAATAACTAAGTCTAATTGTGAAAAAGACAGAATACATTATAATAAATATTTTAGTTTAGCCTCAATTCGCAACTAAACACCCTAATTTTAAGAATGTATATCTAAACATCTTATCTTGATTTAAGTTGATCCATAAACACATTTTTTCGAATGTGCATTCTCAAATTATGCATATATATTCTAGATGTGCATTCTTACACTTAAATCAATATAGGTTTAGATATGTATTTTCAAAATTTGAATGTTTTAAATGTTGGTTTAAGTCAAATTAAAATATCTATATGTATAATTTATTATGTGTTCAAAAAATCAGTCAACTTCTAAATACAAGGCCATAGAAAAGTGGTTTTATTTTATGTAAATGAGCCACCATATGGGGGTGGGATGCAATGAAAAAGGAATATCGAAATTTCATATCATTGGGAATCCAAATTTAGTCATCAAAGAGAGCACATGCAAAGTTGGTAAAAATTGCAGAGAAGAAGGCAAAGTGTCATCCATACTCATATGATATCCCATTGTGATGAAAACCTTCCTCCCATATCTCCTCTCTTTTGGGATCTGCGCCTCTGTCAGAAAAAATAACAACTCATAATATCCCTCCTTTCATGTGTGAAATATTACAATTTTTTTCAACTAATTTGGACGCGAAATCAAGATTTCAATTTTATGAGTTTTGACAGTTAGAATAATCGATTTCAAATATCGATAACTTTATTTTAAATTTAATGTGTATATATTTAATTAAAAAATCATATATATATATTATGAGAAAAAGTTATTGAGTTTGGTTTAATTCGTAGCTGAACTACCCTAAGTTATTAAATTATAGTATTTGAAGTGTGCCAATTGGCTCCTTTTTTTCATATCTTCAAGATATTTCATCATCCTTTTAATTAATAACTCACATGATCCTAGTATCTTAATTATTACCAACTGGCACGTTCTGTTTTTATTCAGATTATATTCCTAGACATTTTACTATATTAGTATTACAAATACAAATGTTGGGGGTAGGTCAGGAATGAGGTCATGATCGATAATTTGAATTTCAAAGTGTAAATTAAACTACCATATATAGTTTCAACTACTATTGTACTAAAGCTGGAAAATGATGAAAATAATGAAATTGAGGAGAACTATACGTAAACATCAATGATTGATGGCAATGGTGAACAAAAAAGTCATGATGGACGATAATTGTACTGCAAATCAAATAGGAGTAGTAGTAGTAGATGATGAAGTTGCTTTGTTTTTCAATATTTTGGACCATGTTGACGTTGCTATGTCCTTTTATTTCTACATCATTTTTTGGAAATTAATACTCTCTCCATCCCAATTAAACGCGTTTTATTTTTCTTTTGAGTTTATCCCAAAAATAACGCTTTTCTCGATATTTAGTAAGTTTCCAATATGACAAATTTGAGAATGCGGGATTTAAAGGATTATACATTTTTAAATTAAGACCACAAGATTCAAATTTATTTATCAAGACACTTAAATTAGAACAGTGTGTGTACACATCTAACTACAATTTGTTATACATTTTTGACGTTTTGCAACTTAGAATTCGTGTATCATGATTTTGAGGATGTTGTATAGGGGACAAGAAGGTTTACCAAAGTAAACATTTGAACCACAAAGTCTTGCTCATTTAGACAGCAAAAATAATGTTAAGATGTAATATGATGGAAGGGTATAGGTAATGAGATGATTGAAATTTATAACCCTTTAATAAAAATATAACGGTAAGAGGTGTCTCACCCCTTCAGTCAAAATTGCAATCCTTCTATAAAAGATTGTGACAGATTTTATAGGATATGTACTATCTTGAGGTCAGATAAGTTCTTGAAAAGTTGTAACATTGGTTACCAGCTTAGCTAGCGCTTTTGCCCTAAAGCAAGTAGTATTTGAGGATAGATGGGGAAGAAAAATATTCGAATTGGGAGGGTCCCCTTTAGTGAGCCTTACGCGTAATGATTAATTGAACTAATAAATTTTGAATATAGGATTCATAAATAATTAAAAAGAAAAAATCTATAGTTATAGGACTATCATCAATTCTTGTAATAAGAGACCTTGTGCTTCATCCTGGCCATTATTAGTACATGCAAGTACACAACTCTTTTGTTTTTCCTCTCTCTTTTTTTATTTTCAAATGACAAGAGTGCATACAACTCCAAAGAACATGAAAAACTATATAATCTTAAGAAAAAATCTTGATATAGTCCCAAAAAACAAAAAAAAAATGTTAGGCGTGTAATAATGTAGTATGACCTACTTACAGAGTTGAGCATGGAGATACATGTATAATTGAATTTGGCTCATTTCTTCCTTTTTTTGGCTGCTTGTAAAACTTATTCCCTACTTCCACAAAGTTGTAACAAATAATGCTAAGGCCCTTAGGGGGGCGTAAATCTCCTTGTTTCATATGGCACCCTCTCTATTATTATATTTTGTGGAGCATATCCCTTATTTTCACTCCACTCAAATGATTAACATTATCATCATCATAATCATATTCCAATTATGCTCACTTGTGTGGACATATGTCCCTTTTTTTCTTTCTATGTAGTTTTTAATCTACAAAAAAAAGAAGACGATTATGTATTATTTTTTATGTAATTATGCGATCCAAACAAACTAATGCAAGAACAAAAATTAAGATAATTTTGGTTTTTATAATCAGGGTATTTATTATCCATTTCTTTTCTATGGTTCACTTATGAGGTTACAATGAAAAAAATTTAATGATAATTCACAAATTTACAAAGTTGTTTTTGCACGGTTGGGTCTCTAGCTAGCGAAATTGCGTCATGAATATGGGCTTGTGNAAAGTAGTCACAATCTTTTAATAAGTTATTTAAAGAATTTTAAAAAATTCATTCCATAAAAGTTGGTGTAACCTTTTTTTAATGGGTTAATTAATATATATATATCACTTCTTAAAAGTAGGCAATCGATTTTCTAATAAACTAATTATTGTTGATTGGTAAAAAAAAAAACAATTCATAAAATTACAATCAAATATATCTTTATGTTTCTGTAAATTGCGTTACTATTTTTTTTAAATAGACGGTTAAATAAAGTTGAGTTTAAGAATTTAAAGAATTTGAAAAGCTAACTTCCTTAATTATAGGAGTTAAAAACAAGAAAAAAATAATAATCCCACATCTCCTTAATTAATGCAGGTTGGTTGCACATGATAAAAAGAAAAAAATTATAAAAAGTTGGTTTTATTTCTTTTAGGCTAATACGTGCTAATTTTATTTTAGGCTATTAATTGCTAATTAATATTGAGCTATATATTGTCAATTATATATAATAGTTGTATGTCTGTGTCAATTCCTCATTAAAAATTGAGTGTTTCTTTATTCTATGTTACCACAATATAAATGACAAAGGAATCAATTTATAGAAATAACGATTTAATCTAATACATCCATCAAATAATCAGTGTATTGACAAGATTTATTCGTCATAAAATAATAGTTAGTTATGAATTGATTTATGTTTTATATAAAATATTTGTTAGTATCGAACTAATTTGTTTCTCTAACAAATTGTCACATGATTATGGGCTCGTTACTTGAAGATGGACTGAAGCCCAGATTCATCAAACAACCCATGTGTTTTGCTGTATTTATTTTAACAAATTTAGTGTTAGCCAGATTAGTTAGGAGTGATAATATTTATCTTTCGATGCAACAGTAAGTCCAAATGGCAAATTCCCTAATACATTATAATACCTTGCTCTAACCAACTTGGTAATGGTCTCTTATTATTACTAGAAAATTATCTAATGTAACTGATTATTATGCTTCATAATTATATTTTATAGGGATACTTTAAATTAATTACAGAATATAGTTATGTTTTACATTTTATAGCAATATACGTTGATACATGTATTCCTAAATTGTATGCACAATTCTTGTATATCAATGTATATATGGTATATATACAGTATATTAATGTATATATGGTATATATACGGTTGCATTGTATATCAATATACTCCTTTTGTCCAACAATATTTGTCCACTATTGACTTTGTACACGTCTTAAGAAACTACAAGTAGAAGGGTAATTTTACTATAACACCCTTTGAATAATAATAAATACAATGTCTTGAAAAATGTAATAATAAGGGTAAATCAGGAACTAAAGTGTAAAATTATCCATTGATTATAGTCATTTCCCTATTACTTAATGAAATCAATAGATAATTTTACACTTAGTTCCTAATTTACCCTTAACATTAGTTAGAGTCATTTATTTCTCTATTACATTTTTCAAGACATTGTATTTATTATATTGAAAGGGTGATATAGTAAAATTATTTGTAATTTCTTAATAAGAGTGCAAAGTCAATAGTGGACAAATATTGTTGGACATGGAGTATAAATTTTAGGTTTAGCAAATATAAAAATCATATTTGTATGTTATAAATATAGTTTGTATAATTGCGCTCCATAGCAAACTTTTTGTTTGCTATGACTATTAATCTGTATATTTCGGTATAGATATACATAAAAATATGTATTTGTATATTCGGTATACTTATACATAAAAACATATCATGTCTTAATCTGTATATAAACTAAAACATAGTAACGGTATATAAACAAAATTACTACATATATATACATAAAGAGGTTATACAGACATGTCTTGTTATGTATCACTATGACACATATACAAACAACAAATTATATACAAACAAATGCTATACTAATATATACAATTAATTTTATACAACACATAATTGTATAAAGGGAATTCGTATATACTAATATATGGATCCCTCCAGATGATAAAAAACATGGAATGTTTGCTGCGAATTACAAATGAAAAAAATTATGGCTATATCATTTAATTTGAATTGATAGTTTGATATTTCATACAATTTTCCCCGAAAAGAACAATGCCTATTGGACTACTTAGAGTTTTTGGTTAAGAAGTTTATGTATTTATTCATTCTTATATATAAGGAAAACTAAAACTATAACGATTATCTTTTTTTTCTTCTCAAATTCTAAACTTATCCTAATTTTCTCTGTAGATAACTTTATGTCAACTATTTACATAAAACATTTAATTATTCAGCAAGAAAAACAAGGTCCAAGTGAAGTGATTAATCTAAAATACCTAAAAGCGGGGGAGAACCCCTAAGCAACCAAAAAGATATGTGGGTAACGAAAAAGGAGGTGATTTTTTTTACTGGATATATGTACATTGTGTAATTGGAATTGTTGAACTAAATAGGAAAAAACAAAAAAAAATCTATGGGATAGCCTTTAAGAGGGTGTTTGAATTGACTTAAAAACTTGGTCAAACTTATTTTTAAGTCAGCTTTTGACTTCTGAAAGCGTTTGGCAACTATAAAAAATAAGTTAATATAAGTCAAAATTGACTTAAAATAAGTTAGGAAGTGTTTGACAAGGTTTAAAATTATTTAAAAAAAGTCAAAAATCAAAAGTAGGTCTCCCCTTACTTTTTATTTTTTAACTTAAAAGTCATTTCAGTTTGATTTTTAATTTTTGACTTTAAAATTATGTATTAGATATTAGTAAGAAAGAAATATTAATATTCAATTATCAATGTGTTATAATAAACATATAAATGAGCCTTCAATTTATTTCTAACCGTGATTAAAATTATGACAACATTCATTCATCTATTATAACTTCATTAATCTTTACGTCTATAACATATTTTTTTGTGGGTTGAGATCAAGAGTAGAAGAACATTCTCTTCTTTTTTCTGTTGGTTTCTATTGGAATAAATTTGTTAGTTTTTGCGCTCGTAATTTTGCATTCAAAAAATTGGTTGAATTTTTTGGATACATTTACGTCGGGTTAAGTAGTCTTAAGGATTATAATTTTCACGATTTGCTGATATTGAACATAAACAGAAATAAACAGCTAACAATATATTCCCTTACATTTATGTCATATGTTATCTTTATGAACGGTCTTGACACAGATACAACAAAAAGAGAGTTAAACGATGATTTTGTCCTCGTATACTTTTATTTCAATTTAAGAAACAAATCTATGAAAATTGATCAATAGTCATAAATTTTTTATACTGATAAACATATTACTATTTAGAAATTCAAAACAACCAAACACCAGAAACAATTCCTTTAATTAATACAACATTGTATACATCATTATTAGCATATGTATATTTTGGTGAATAAAAGCAAATAGGAAATAAAAGTGTCATGAGTCATTATTCAACCACTACCTAGATCTAGCAACTATAAATGAGTTAGTTCATATCAATTTGCCCCTCATAAATCATAATTAAGCCGTACAGTGATATGGTTTGCCAAACACCTACCACCTATTTGAAGAAACGGCTAAATGAATGCTGAAACGCCCAGACGATTTCGTTAGTTATAATACTTAAATAAGCTAGCTACCAGCACAAAGAATTATAGAGCTTTTATTGTTTCTTTTAATGCTAGAATCCGAACCTAACACTTTTTATTCGGTATTCGGTAACTAATTTGTATTTAAAATTCTATTTTATAAGTAAAACGTTCTATAAAAAGCTTTCTATAAAGAGCTCGAATTTGAAATCTCTGATAAAATTGAATGACTATCTACTGCTTTACCATGATTTGATTCTCTAAAAAGAAGTCACGTGTAAGCTGATTACTTTCGTTAATTTAAATTAACAGATAAACGATTCATTTATAGACTGAATGATGCATAAGTGTTGGTTAAACTTGTAGCTTGTGGACTAAGCTATCAACATTAACTTATTTTAAGAAGTGTTTCTTTTTAAAAGTATATTGTTTTTTAAAATATTTTGTTAGAGTAACAGTGTCCGTTTTAATAATTAGTTGAATTGAAAAAAAAACAACATTTTTTTCTTCAAAAAATCCTACTTCAATTATTTCGCATAATCTTATGTCTTAAATATTTTTACTTTAACTATTTCTCTCGCTCTATTTCTCTCGCTTACTACTCCCTCCATTTCATATTAATTGAATTGTTGAGACATTTTTCATTTTTCAAATTGACTTAATTGTTCAATTTTCAAGACTACTTTTAGAATGTTTTTTCAATTTTACCTTTCATTAGTTAGTATTGGAATTAGTTATTAATTAATGTTTAGTTTTTTTATCATCATTTTGATAATAATTAATAAGGGTAAAAATGGAAAGTTATGCCTAATTTATGTCTTATTTTTTAATAAAAAGGGTGTGAAATACCTCAATAATTCAATTAATATGAAATGAAGGGAGTATATATAAAGTACAGCATAAACAATTTTTTATAAAAAATGGAAATTTAATGGATAATTCCGAGTTGTATAAAGTTAGTTCTAATTGGTTTAGTAAATTTGATTTTTTTGTCCTAAAAATATATAGAAAACTTTTTTTTTTTTAGAAAATCTATTTTCTCATGCTTAAAAGCTATCGTAAATATTTATTTATTTTTATGAAAAACTTGGCCAGACACCTAACCTTTTCTAAACTAAACGTAATTTTCTAGAAAAATAAACACTCTTGACATTTCGGCCGAACAAATTATTCTCTCAAGTTATGTGGCATAGCTTGAATTTTTTTTGAGTCATCTAAATTTTTTATATAGAGTTTTTTTATATTTGTAAATAATTTAAATTTTTAATTTTTATGATCTTTAATATTTCTACATATTTTTTAAATAAAAAAATTAAAATTTTTAAAAATTAAAATTTCTATATCTAAATTCACAATAAAAAATTAAAAATTTAATATCAAAATTTTAATGATACTGCATAAATTGAGAAAAAGGATTTTTTTTTAAAGGTATTTGCTATAGGAGATCTAAACTTGGTCTAGAAGTCCTAAGGTAGTAACTAGTAAGGTAGATGTTTCAACGATACATTGAAATTCTTTTGCTCTTTTCCACTCTTTTACCAGAAATTTGGTAGGGACAAAGAAATCTAAAAAATAAAAAAAGGATAAAGCATAGATATCCCTACGGCCTAAACTAAAATTAAGATAAATCGTACATATTTCTAAGTTATGATCGTAGTTTGATCGTACATAGCTAAATATTAAGGAGAAGGAAAAAGTAGATAATAAGTACTAAACTTTGGTTTGTTAAGGAATAAGAGAACATCATGATTCATGAGGGACTCAAAAAGAAAATTACTCTTGTTTCTATACCTTTTGTACAATGAAATGGCATATATTCTGTTTTTCCAATTTGAATTTTTCATTCACCAACACTATACTAATTAAGCAATAATAATATATTAAGGAGTAAGTAAAAAAGAAGAAATAATTAAATCAAGTAAAATGAGATGTAAAGTGGAGAAAAAGAAGAAAAAACAGGTGTGTTTGTTAAAAGGAGCTTTCAATGTGAGGTGACACGAGCAACTTAGTGGGAAACTGCTCTAAGGTTGGCAAAAATCTTACTTTTAAACTCTTTACATTTTTTTTAAATAAAAAAATAAACAAAATTCCTAATTTTAATTTCAATTAATGAAACCATGTCCCACACACACTCCAAAGACCAAACTATACCATTTGTTCCCCAAATTTTCTCGTAGCATTTATTGCTTGTTTGACCTTAAATATATATTTTACTTTTATTTTTTTAGTTTGGAAAATTATAAAATTATTACAATTAAGTTGAATTTTGAAATTTGAATTTTTTTAAAATTTATTTTCACAATTTTCACTTTAAATTACTTACAAAACTTTTAAAATAACTTAAATTGTATTTGTGTCCTGACACATGATAATGTGTTTTTATCAAACATTTTTAATTTTTAATTTAAAATTTTTTTATTTGTGTTCTCAAATGTTCATTACCTAGAAAAATTAAACATTTAAACTAGGTCACTTTATTTAGTTATATTTATTTGCCCTCAATCATATTGACATGCATATTCTAAGAGACAATATATTTTATAAAGTTAATTTGATTATCTAATAGACATTTAAGAACACACGTAGTTTTTTTTCAAAAAAATTATAAATTTCTTTTTATGAATAATGAATTTAGATGTTTAGTTAAAACAAGTTTTAATTCGAATCCAAATGACCGTCGATATATTAAACGTTACATAAAGTGACACGAACTATAAATAGAAAATAAAATAAAAGAATTGAATGCTGGAAAAACTACCATGACCCATAACGAAGACTTATCTCCCACATCTTACACACGTCCCCCGTTTTATTTGCAAACGGCAACAGGAAAATAAAAGGTTACTTTAGTAAATATAAACCAAAATTATGCCCCTTTTCATATCGACTTCACACACACTTTTTATCACCTTTACTTGCGAAAGCAGTTCTAAACAAACAAAGCAATACTGGTACTGCTAACCATCTTCATCTCTCTCAACTTTCAACTGCTTTGGGGCAAGCATCAGATAATTGTACGTATACGTAATTCTTATTGTACATACCTCTGTAAATCTGTTGCATGTGAATATCAATCAATCAGAAATGGGCATGTGTTTATCACGGAGTTCCGGCCCCGTGAAGAAGCGGCAATCCAAACGTTTAACGAATCAATCGGCGGCCGCCGTTAATGGCGGCGGGAGCAACAGGTGGTCTAGGAATCGATCGTCTAAGAGAGACGATTCCATCATTCAGGAGCGAGCTCTGGCCGCCGCGATTCTCCTACAGCAGCAAATGCAAAACGGCGGAGGAGGTGGTGCTGCTCCTTTTGATCGTTCAGCTTCGCTTCGGTATCCGAATTCGAATTCTAAGAAGAATCAACCTCTGCCGCGTTCCTCTAGCTCTAGGGCTCGCTCTCTTACTGATCCTCTTCTTCAGCCTCACCAGCTTGTGAACCAGGTATCTGCTTCTTTTTTTTATTTTTTTTGCACTTCTATTATTTACTTAACAATTCTGGCATTTGCTTGATTTGTATTTCGTTGTTCCTTTATATGATTACCTATTTATGGGCGATGAATCCGTAGCTTTTGCAAGTTTGCTGTATTCCAATTGATAGATTAGATTTCCGTGCATCATGGGAATAATGCACTTAAATAATGGAAGAAAATTTTGTCACAGAATTAGACTAATATACTAAGAATTGTTTATTATGCTATTTAGAAATGCCACCGGCAGACAGTGAGATTTTAAGATGATCCTCTGTTCTACTTTGACATTATTTCCTTATTAGTCCAATAAAAATATAATGACACATTTCGATATATTATTGATGAGAAGGTATTTTAGCCACAAAATTCTGTGACAAGATTTAGATCCCAAGTTTCAGTAGTGTTATAGCCTATAGGACATGAATGTTAAGATGTATTTATATCAAACACAAATTTCAAGATTTTTTTTTAAAAAAATTCATGTCAAATCAAATTAGGCCCAAAAAAAAATTAATTAAGCGGAGTAACATTCATTTAAGTCAAAACTAACTTAAGGTGGGTAATTCTTCAATGTATCATTAAGTAACTTCAAAGATTCACTTGCTTGAAAGTATTGAATTATATTAATTTGCAGGGTAGCTGAAAATGGTGTTCATCCTCAATTTAAACACTACCTCATTGTATAACCAATACAAATACATTTGTGAAGATATAAAACGACATTGTCTAAGGTATTAATTTTAAGAAGAAAAAAACAGTGCTAAAATAGGTTTTGGAAAAAATGAAAATAACACAACTAAGTGCTGCTAATGTAATTTGAACTTAAAACCTCATACTAATTACTACCCGCAATCTGAAATGGAAATTACAGATATTGAGCCATTTTGTAGGTTTAGCTTAGACTTGGTCAAGAATGTATGTTCATTTGTAGTGGTTCATTCCCCTTAAAGCCACTAAACTTCTATCTAGTAGTTCCAGGTAACTCAGCAGGAAACCACAAATTGAGACAGCCTCATTGCAGTTTAGCTTCCTTCCGTTTTCTTGTTTTCATGTGATCATACATTCATACATATGGTAATTGGGATACATTTTGCTCCAGGAATACTAAGAGCAATCTTCTGCTGTCCAATCCCCCCCTAAATAAATAAATAAGAACAGTCCTTTTGCTTTCTACTATGGTGTCATGGTGTAAGTTTGTCTAAGTTCAGTCTTCTTGATGTCTATCTTTTGCAGGAAGTGAAGGTTGATGATTTAGAGACGAACCATTTCGTCCTCGTTCATGGTGGTGGATTTGGGGCCTGGTGTTGGTATAAAACCATTGCACTTTTAGAAGAAGCTGGATTTAAAGTTACTGCAGTTGATTTAACTGGTTCAGGCATTCATTCTTTCGACACAAATAGCATCGCAAGCCTATCGCAATATGTACAGCCGCTTACTGATTTTCTTGAGAAGCTTGCTGATGGAGAGAAGGTTAGTTCTGTATCATTTCCAGCATTCTGTTTCCCACTGAATCCATTATTATATCTTGCATTATTTTGGAAATTCAGAGCTTTAAAGAAAACCATGTGCTTCCTAATTCTTGGGCACTAGTGGAGATTGACTGGTGAAGTGTTTATAAGAACTGAGTATATTAAAAAAAGTGTGATTTGTAGGAACTTTTTATTCTTTGCCAAGTTAGCTGTTCCAAAACTCTGGTATCTGCAAAATCACATTCTTCTCCATTATCTGTTGTGATTGAGAGAAGGTCATGCTCATTTTTGCTGTAATAGGTGCTATTCAGTATGAACAACCTTCTTCCATTCTTTCTCCTCAAATGAGGACTTATAGAAGGATAAGCAGTCACATCTCTTTGAAGCAAAACTTCAACTGTTTCAACACGATTCATCTTAAATTAAACTAAATACAAGTGACCCAGAGTGCGAAATCAGGAAACAGGGGAACAAGATGGAAAAGGTCATATCATCAATAATCATATGAACTTGCTGTGTGATTTAACTTAAAGTACCCTGTCCCTAGCCAAGTCTTTGTTGCATTAGCTAGGTGAAGAGCAGCAATTCATGATAAAACAGAAAGGAAAAGTTTTCTTCTTCCCACATTGGATTAATCTATTTTATTGTGCTCATTGGGCAAGTTAATTAGTCATAAAGTGAGGCTTGGATATATCACTTCATGATACTTTTAGATATGAATGCTGAGATTTGTGAATCTCCAAATCCCAACCTAACTATAGTGGAAAGTCCTTATCACCCTTCATAACTATTTTCGCTCTGCCATGGTTGAATTAAAATTGGAATATTTCTTTAACCATATAGGTGATTTTGGTGGGACATGATTTTGGCGGTGCATGTATATCTTTTGCGATGGAGCTCCATTCCCTTAAGGTTTCGAAAGCTGTGTTTGTTGCTGCTGCAATGCTCACTAGTGGACAAAGTGCCCTTGATATGTTCTCACAAAAGGTAAAAGTTGGTCATTTTGATCAACTACTTTCAATCGGTTCTTTTGAAATCTGCACTGTGCACCCAATTTGACCTTTGTCCTTGTAAGTTTATGTTACATGTCTCCTTTGATTATTGAGCTCGTTGTTCATTTATTCAGGCGATCCACACTTATCCCTTATCTTAATTTGTGATCAGATCATCTCTGCTAGATGTAAAAGTAATTTTCTCTTGTGAATATTTGGGGCATGTATCTTAGCATATTGGGGCTATGACAGTTAAACTACATGATACAGATATTGATTTCACTATTCCTCTTGAGACCTAATGGGTCTTTGAGCTCTTGCTTTTAAGTCAATCTCATTTTCACATAGGTTGCCAAGTTTTGGTAAGCATCAGCATCAGTGCTTCATCATTTAGGACATAGATGCCATGATATACTCATGAAGAAATTTAAACTTAAAGTCTTGAAAATTAGGGATGTCATGTCACTGCCGTGCAGGTTTTCTGTGACGTGCTTCAAGGAATCTACTATTCATCATGATAACCCACAAGAACACATGCTATATGTTTCTGGTGAAGGAGTGAACTATGTGCTCTTCTGTATAGCTTCTCCACTAGCTGTAGTTTTGAGGAAAACTTGTGAATGAATCATCTCTGGTTTCTTGGAGAAACTTTGCTTATTGAAATGAGATCTAGAATATTTGAAGAAAATTGTCCTAAAATCGTCTCTGGCAAGGTAATAAAGAAAGAGAGAGAGAGAGAGATTGAAGGTGACTTACCTCGCGCTAACTTTTACAGTCCCTCTCAAAATTGGGTTGACAAAATTCTTGAAACTTCATTTGGTATTGTAATTCTAGAATGAAGTGAATTAGAATTTAAAAGGATCCCTTGGTATCTGGGGTTGTGGTGGTTGAAGCTTTTTTGCTTCTTGTTTAACTAATTGAGTTTTAAGTTCTCCTGTTGTTAACAAAAGTTCATATTCATTGCAGACGGATTCAAATGACCTTATGAGACAGTCTCAAATATTTATTTATGCCAATGGGAATGACAAGCCTCCAACTGCTATTGATTTGGACAAGTCACTCCTCAGGGACTTGTTATTCAACCATAGTCCTGCTAAGGTATGTTGTCTTTGAGTTATAGATGAAGTATTTTATGTTTCAAAAAATGGCAAAATCTACCTTTCAGCTTTCCCGTAAATGCTAAAATGGACTCTTCCATGTAATACTTTTACTTTCTAACTCTAAAACATAACTTGCGAAAAATCTTTGCAACTTCCGTTACTGGTCATGATCACTACAAATTGGGAGTTCGGAGAAAGGGAGTAAAGGGTACCTATATGAGTTGAGCAACATATTTCTTTTGGGGTAGATATCAATGGCCCTGAAAAGCTTAATATATGGGCACCAGAGTGTGGTATATGTGATTCCACATTAGTAGGTTAGCTTATCCTCTGTCGGACAATGCAAAACATAGCAGAGTAAAATAAAGAGTCTTATCTAATTCTTTACTTGGTATCACCTATATCTTGGTATTAATTGATCATTCATTGGATGCCCTAAACCTGTCATATGAATTGCTAATTGTTGGTTTATTATAGAAGCAAGGGAAAGACTTAAAATTGATATTCTTTTTGTGGGTTTTGAAATGGATAACTGGTGTCTTTACTTACAAAATCTGTCTGTATACCTTTGGGGAAATTGTCATTTGTGGATATTCCAAGCTTTCTCCTCTTACCATTTAAATTTCTATGCAGGATGTTGCATTAGCATCTGTCTCAATGAGGCCGATTCCCTTTTCCCCAGTTTTGGAGAAGCTTTGTCTTACCGACTCCAAGTATGGCTCTGTTAGGCGGTTTTATATAGAAACAACGGAAGATAATGCGATACCGATAGCCTTACAGCAAAACCTAATTAGCAATAATCCTCCAGAACAAGTTTTTCACCTTAAGGGTGCTGATCACTCGCCTTTTTTCTCCAAGCCTCAAGGCCTACATAGGATACTGGTAGATATCTCCAGGATTCCATCAACATGAAGTTGTTCTGCTGAATTCCTTATTATTAGAAATGTAGCAAAGTTATTGTTGTGTAAATTAACCATGTTGAATGTCCAAAGTAGCTATTGGTGTACATGTTCGGTTTATCCAATTACTTTGTTCCATTTACTATACTTGTGACAGTGAGAATTTCCTTGTGGAAGTGACTCAGGAAAAGGAATGCTTTAAGATTTGAATATCAGAAACAAGTTATAATAGAAATAAACTTGATTCTTTTTAACTTTTATTGGTTTTTTTCTCAAAGTTAATCTTGAGGTATGCTTGGGTCCGACACTTTTATAAGTCAAAATTATTCCAAGTGTGTGTGAATTACTATTTGCCTGTTGGTCATGAAATAATGGACGTTTTCAGTACTTACCTAGATTTCTAAGCTCTGGCAAGGACAAAAGGGATTGCCGACACATCTGCCACAATAATTTTGTGATACCACCGACAAATTTGAAACAAATGTTGTCAGCTTTTTGCTACATAAAGAACTAATGCAATACTGTCAACAAATATCTTTGTTATACTACTAGCAGCTTAGCTGTTTCCACCGCGAAAGAGTGGTGTAGCAGATCATGAGACTGCTTCATTTTTAATTAGAGATATCAATTGGATACAAAAAATTTTTAAATAGGGAGTCCTTTTTTTAAATGTATACTGTGCAATGTAAATTCAAATTAATCATATTTTAATATAAATATCCAACCTGCATGAGAAAAAGGGAAGGAGGGGGGGACCCTTGGCCGTTTCCACCATGATTTCATGTCTATCTTGCATTTTCCAAGTTATCAGTTGTGACAAAAATCCAGTAAAGGGAACTGACAACACACGTGTTCACTTATTTTTCTTCCATAAAAATCCCATGCACCGAATCCAATTTTGTATTTCTCACAACTCACAAATGGGGTCCCTTTTTTTATGAAATGAATCCAAAAGTCTCAGTTTAAGTGATAGTTTATTTTTTCTTTAATTTATAGTTATCTAAAGATTTTTAGTTTATTCAAAGATATATTACTACTATAGTTTTTTTTTTTTAATTTGTTTTTGCTTTCAATCAAAATGGTATAGCATAATTTGGGATAGACAAACTTTTACCAACACTGTTTGATAGACTTTGGGAGTGAAATGACAAGAATAGTTTCTTAGGTTGGAGAGTAGAATAAAATAGTTAAGTGTAGTACATGGGAAAGTTTTGATCTGTTAAATTTATCATTTTTAATCTCCATCGAAATTTCAGCTAATTTTTCTTTTTTCACAATGCATGTCAAATCTATTAAAATTATTAATTTCTGTGTTGTAGTGGATGTATAATTTCCTCGCCGATCAAGTGACTCCATATCTTAAGTCGGCAAAAATTAACGTACAGTTTAAACAGCAAGATTCGTATGTTGTATTACGAATTCAAATGTTAGTACCTTACTGCTGGGCCCTGTAATATTTATTTCCACCCAATAATTATATTGGATTATCGTTATATCATAGATATATTTTTCTTTCTATTTATTGGATAAGAAAACCCTCAATACTTTCCAAACCAAAAAGGGCCAAAAATATCTCTGTACTATTTAAAAAGTTTTAAAATATCATTCATCTATTTATTGGGTTAAAAATACTCTTCGATTAACCTTTTTGGTCCACTATTATCCTTTAAACTAACAGTCTCATTTTTTTTTAATTATTATTATTAATTATTACATGGCGTCTTTCTATTAGATAAAGTTTAATTCCAATCCACCAACTTTTTCCTACCCCACCGACCCATATTGACATCCCTTGACCCAAACCCGATTAAAATATCCATCAGAAATAAAAAAAAATTGAATCATCTCCTCTCCCTAAATCTAATATCCTATTTTTCTTCTCCCCTTTTTTTATTAAGCTATTTCAAGATCAATTTCACCCAAAATAACTATTAGTTTGTCTTTAGTAATTTTTTTCATTATTAGAGTTTTTGTCACTTGTATTACTATAAATTTTCTGTATTTATAACATTGATGTGTATAAACTTTTAAGCTCACTGTGCCCTTTTTTTAAAACATTGATGTGTATAAGTTAAAAGTAAGAGAAAATACTATAAAGATTTGAAGTTTGAGAACTGAAAAGAAATTTTGTGCATCTGAAAAGATTTTTTTTAAAAAAATTTTACATGTGAATTTTACAGATTGGTACTTTACATGGGAATTTATTGCTAGTTGTAATCATTTTACATTTTTAGTTGGCAAACATGTGAATGTTTCGACTTCAATAGACGATTGAATCTTTCAACTTCAATAAAATGCTGCATTGAAAATTTGATTATTTTGGGTGAAATTAATCTTGAAATTGCTTAATAAGAAAAGGGGAAGAAGGAAAATAGGATATTAGGTTAAGGAGGAGAAGAGATGATTCAATCTTTTTTATTTCTAATGGATCTTATAATTGGGTTTGGGTCAAGGAATGTCAATATGGATCGGTGGGGTAGGAGATTGAATGGATTGGAATTAAACTTTATCCAATAGAAAGACGTCACATAATAATTAATAATAATAATTAAAAAAATATAAGGTTGTTAGTTTAAAGGGTAATAGTGGACCAAAAATGTTCACTTAGGGATATTTTTAGCTTAATAGATGGATGAAGGGGTATTTTTAAACCTTTTCGAATAGTATAGGAGTATTTTTGACCCTTTTCCGCTTTCCAAACTATCCTACAATAATAATAACATTCCACTAAGATAGATAGATTGTTTTCGATAAATCTTCGATTGAAATAAAGTATATCAAAATTAAGTATGGAAAAAAATAATATAATATTGAAATTTAAAATAGTCATGTTGAAAATAATAGAGAAGAGAATAATATCAATAAATAATACAATAAATGAGGTGAAAAATAAATAAATAATATTATAATTAAGAGTTTCATATACTAATTACTATCTAATTATCTCTCCCAATACATTTTTAATCTAATTATTCTATCTTTTTTCATACCCACTATATCCAATCACTCGCAACTCGCAAAGACATCCTCCTCAATGAAATATACGTGCATCTCCTCTTCGTCTAAGCTATCATATAATAAACAAAATACTCATCCGTAGACCAAATGGAACGTGATGAGGGGGCACTCCTTTTTGTCGGTTCGTTTCAAAGTTCACAATTATGTTTTGAGAATTTTTGAGAAATGATCCCTTATGTTAGGGATAAATTAAAAATGACCCTTTAAATATAGATTAAAATTGTTTAATCCTATAAATTAGTTATACGTGATTTTCTTTATCTACAATCAAATATTTAATAAATTCTGACAGTCAACTTTTAAGATAGTTATGAAAAACATGTTTAACCTACATAAGCACTAGAAAAGTTAATAAAACCGTAACACCAAAAATTGTATCAGACAACAAAATTAGATTGAAAAGATGGAAGAAAATACATATTAAACAAAAATATGTATCCTTTAAAATCTCAAGCTAACCATTTCCCCATTAGAAGAAAAGAAAAAACATTTTTGAAACATAATCTATTCAAAATTAATATTGAATAGTGAATAAAAACAAATATGTATATTTATAATCTACTTATTACTTGTAATAGTTTCCTTGCATTTTAAATATGTTAGACATTTGTAAAAAAAAATAAAAAATGTGTGGTTAAATTAACTTAGTTAGATGGGTGTCTTTTTTTGTGTAGGATTATACATATATGGGACTTAAATATTTTTTAGAAAACATAGATAATAATGTATACTATAATTTTCATTATTCATAACAATAAAAGGTGTGGGTGGCATCTTATTTTCTAAAGAATTCAAAGGATTGTAGTTGCAATTGATTAATATTACAGGGCTATTTAGTATAATTACTCTTTTTCTTTTTCAAAATTCAAATTCTTTAAAACCTTTATTTAAAGCTAGTTTATTTCCCCAACCGGCCCCTCTCCTCTGTCTCTCGCTTCGGAATTGATACCAAAGGTATGGATTTGCTCTCTTCTTCAAGCTTTTTGTTTTTCTGGTTGATGTGAGTTTCTGTTTAATCTGAGTTTTTTAAAAAAATAATAATAATTTCATTTGTCGATGTGAATTGTTGTTTTTTAGATCTTGTGCTCGTTTAATGGGAAAATGATTAGTTTGAGAAAACTGGAATTTGGTTATAATTTGTATCCTCTGTTTATCTCATGGTGACATATTTAGCCCTTTTCGAGAGGCAGATTTACAGTTCTCTCAGCGGATCTATAGTGTTTTGTTTTGTGTTTAGTGATTTCCAATTTAAAGCATGTGATTTGCAATCCATAGTTCCGCAAGTGGGGTCTGGGGAGGCTAGTATGTACGCAACCTTATTCCTACCTTGTGCGAACCCTAGTCCCTTGGATGCGCAAAATTAAGAAGTGGAACTTGAACTTTTTCCTGGAGTGAACAGGATTTGGATAATGTAGTATGTTATGTGTATTTGTTTGATCTTTGATTGAGAATGTTAGTTATGTACAGTGGAGTTATGAAGCACCGCACCCTGTAGAACGTGATATTAAAAGCTGGTTAAAAGATTGCGTAGGTGTTAAGAACATATAGCTTATTGGTCTCTGAAAGCGAAGATGATCGTTAACAATGGAGTATGAGTTTGCTTAGTGATGTTGTTGTGTAGTTGAGCTGAGCACAATTGTGCGCCTGTAAATGTTTATTGAAAGAAATTGCTGACTAGTTAAAAAATACTGTTGAATTGTTCTATTTTACAGTTTAATTAACATGTCGTACTTGATTTTTTCGTAGAGAAATTAATCATTAAGGATGGGCCGCGGAGTGAGTGCTGGGGGCGGTCAGAGTTCCTTGGGCTACCTGTTTGGAAGTGGAGAGCCTGCTAACAATTCTCAGACTGCTCGCAACCAGGAAAAGGCTCCAACTAATGAGCCTGCCTCAAAGCCAGCTGCTGTTGCACAACCTGTGGATAACACCAAGAATGTACCAGCAGGCATTCACAGTAACAACACAAACAACTATTTTCGTGCTGATGGCCAGAACTGCGGCAACTTTCTAACAGTATGTTAGCTAGCAACTTCTTATGATTCCTGCTGCCATTCTTTTGAACTTTGGAGTGCTTTTAAAGTTTGCAAACTTGTATCTATGTTGATTTGCGTAATCATTTCATCTAGAAGTTTAAACTGTCGGATAGAGCATGAATATCTTATTTGACAATGGGTTGCCGTGAGAATTGAATGCACAGGTTCTCTTTGCTGCTTTGGTATTTTATTGAATCGTGGAATCTCATCAAAAAACTTAAGTTGTTAAAGAGATCACACATTCATTTACTTAATTATATATTCTACAATCTGCTATACTAAACACACGACCTTTCTTAATTTTGAAACCATTCTTCTATCATTGGTCCATGTATCTGCATTTGTTTCTTTCTTAACAGAACTCTTGTTTTGACCAGTCTGCATTTAGGCTTTGATTTTCTTCCCAATGGAAGAATATTATAAATATCAGCACCTTTTTGGCTTGCTTAAAGATTTAAGTGTTACCAATCTTTGTCCTGGAATAATTGCAGGAAAGGCGTTCAACCAAGGTCCAAGCAGCACCTGGTGGTGGATCTTCCTTGGGGTATTTATTTGGTGATGGCAGCAGCAAGTGATGTCACTGGACATCAAGTTTCAAAACTTTGCTTTCCCAGTTATGTTGAAAGTATGAATGGATTTCGTTTACTGCAAATTTGGAACTTTTTTTCACAATTGTAATAGTGTCTAATTGACACAGGATTCAAACTGCTATGTAAGTGCTGAATGCTGTATTACCCATTATTTCTGTATCATGGGAGTAAAAAACACACTTCTTTAGTTTAATCTGTTGATGTGGAAATGATATCATCCTTTTATATTTGTTCATATTAAGTTGAACACTATCCTTGCAGATGTCAAATACCATGCTTGCATGATAACAGCAATAACTAACTTTTGGTAAACACACTCATATACCAGTTATAAGGAAATAGATCTCCTTAATTCGAGATCCAGAGTATCTCTCAACACAGTGAAAATAATGTCATTGCTATATCTTTCATATTGTTCTTCAAGGACGCTGTGTAGATCATCAAACTACACTTTTGCAGTATAATAAGTCATTTTGAAAGGAAATCCTAACCGTTCTTCCTAATTTTGTTTGACAAGCCCATGAACAATAAAAACTACAAGACAATTTCCTAAACTACTGATGAAACAAACATACAATTCAAGTAGCCAACATTGTGGACAATTCACGACTTGAAATTCAACAAAAAAGTTAGGTTCAAAGCAGAAGTTGCATCAAAATGATACTATACAGTTCTGATGATCTGACAACTGCGAGCATTCCCAAAATAAGGAAGCACCTAGATGAAATAATGCTTGATTATTTGCCTTAATGTCCAAGAAATGTTTAGATTCCAGTACATGTTGTGATAAACACATTATTGAGATTCAGAGAGAAAAACTGTAAACTGTATATTTCATATTTATGAAAAACTTACTTACAAAGATGAATGTCTAAAGCATACTTCCGTTGGTTCATTATAATACCCTGTGTAGACCGACAGAATTCAATTCCAAGGAAATATTTTAACTCCCCCAAATCCTTGATCTTGAAATGATGATGACTACCTGTTTAGTGTCTAGAATTAACTTGGGATCATTGCATGTAATCAACAAGTCATCTACATAAACAAGTACAATCACCAATCCTGTCCCCTTCCTTTTAGTAAACAAAGAATAGTCTAGATGACTTTGTGTATATCCGTATTGAGACAAGGCTTCAGTGAGCTTGACATTCCATTGTCTTGAGGCCTGTTTCAAGCCATATAATGACTTGACAAGTTTGCAAACCTGTTTCTGCCCTTTGCAACCAACTTGTCCCTTTCCTTTACCACAAAATCCTTTGGGTAACTCTATATATACTTCCTCAAAAAGATCTCCTTGCAAAAACACATTGAAGACATCCATTTGATATATTATCCAATTTTCAGTAGATGCTACAACAATGATTGCCCTTACTGTCACCATTTTCACTACAGGTGAAAATGTTTTGTGATAGTCTATTTCTTCAGTCTGGTTGTACCCCTTTGCCACTAGCCTGGCCTTGAATCTGTCAACTTTCCCATTTGCCTTGTATTTAATTTTGAAGACCCATTTGCAACCTATGGCCTTCTTCCCTGGTGGTAATTGCATCACTGTCCAAGTACCATTATCCTCTAGTGCATTAATTTCCTGTCTCATGGCTTGCACCCATCTACCATCCTTAACAGCTTCTTCAAAACTTCTAGGCTCAGTTTCTGTGGACATTTCAGTCAGGTAGGCTTGGTATGAATGAGATAAGTGGGAATATGTTACATAGTTGGCAAGTGAATAGGGATGTGAAGAATCAATCACTTGTGTGACATAATCCTTTAGCCAAACAGGTGGATGAGAAGATCTGGTAGAAGTCCTAGGTCCTACATCAGGCATAACCTCAGGGCTTAACTGTGGATTAATCTCTGCATCATCATCATCAGGTACAACATCACTGTTAGCTTCACCACTATCTTGTTGTTGTGGATCATTTCTTAGCTGGTTGGGATCAAATAACACAGGATCTTGTACAACTACTCTGAATGTGTCATGTTTTTCAATGTCGTCAAAAGAAAGTTGTTGGCTTGCAAATATTGGCATATGTTGATCTTTAAGATTGCTGAATGGGAAAATAGACTCCTTAAAAACAACATTCCTAATAATTATGAATTTCTACATGTATAGATTGTACCCCTTCTGAGTGACAGAATACCCCATCATAACACATGCATCAGCTCTAGGATTAAACTTGTCATTTTTAACAAGTTTAGTTGCATAGCATAAACATCCAATGGTTGGTTCTCAAGTGATGAAGTTGTGGCTTTGCTTGATGAAATACTTCATATGGTGACTGCTTATGCAGTACCTCAGTGGGCATTCAATTTATCAGGTACACTGCTGCCAAAACACATTCACCCCAATCCTTAATAGGAATGGACCCTTGAAATCTAAGAGCTCTTGCCACCTCTAGGATATCTCTGTGTTTCCTTTCGACCACTCTATTTTGTTGTGGAGTGTGAGGACAACTACTCTCATGAATAATTCCGAAAGATGTAAACAGTGTGCAACAATCTTTATTGAAAAATTCAGAGCCATTGTCTGATCTCACTTTCTTAACGTGTCTATTAAACTGATTTTTGACCAAAGCAAAAAAAGATTTCAAAACACCAAACACATCACTTTTAAACCTCAACATGTATAACCATACCATTCTTGAATGATCATCCATAATGGTTAAGAAATATCTGAAACCATTATATGTAGGAGTTCTATATGGCCCCCATACATCAAGATGAACGAGATCAAAAACATTTTTAGTTCTAGAAGTACTTATTGGAAATTGAATTCTAGTTTGTTTAGCCAAAGGGCAAACTGAACAATTATCACAAATTGTAGTATCCTGATTTACTAAACACAAGAGCTTTAAAGTCTTGAAAGAGGGATGCCCCATCCTGTTGTGCCACAACATGCATTCTGAATCTCCTGTCTTTGTCATTAATATCTTGTCTGTGCTGGCAGCTATCTTTGCATATGAGAAATTACTGGGAAAGTAGTATAAACCATCTTTCTCTTTACCAATCCCTTTCACCTCTCCATTGAAGAGGTCCTGAAAGATACAATACTCAGGGAAAAAATGCACATAACAGTTTAGTTGTCTGGTCAACTTTGAGACTGAGAGTAAATCATATTTGAAGTCAGGAACCACTAAAACATTCTCCAACACATCATCTGCTGATATCTTACAATTTCCTGAATGAGTAATTGATGTAGTTTGGCCATTAGGTAAGTATACCTTTCTTCCTACATTCTTATTAGAGTTACTAACACTGTCTAACATCTCAAACTTAGAAGTCATGTGACATGTGGCTCATGAATCAACTATCCATTTATTGTTGTTACTAATTTTGTTCTGTTCAGCATTAGTATTTACTATATCCATGTAACGATCTTCACCCGCAGATATTGAGAAAACAACAAGGTAATTGGAATTGGGATTACCTTCCATATTGGCCACTTCTGTATACTATTCTTCTTCTTCAGTAAGCAGTTGCATTATCTTTTGATACTGAGTTGGAGTATAGGATTGTCTCATAGCTAAAGCCTGCAAGTTAGTTCTAATAGAATGAAGATTATTTTGAACTTTGCATTCTAGAAGAACCTACAGATTTGTCCCCAAATGCATCATGCTTTAAATCTTCAGCACCATTTTTAATTTGTACATTGTTTGCATTACTTTTTCCTTTATTCCCATTCATTCCTCTGGCAGGATTTGTAGATCCATATTCTTCATGTCCTATTTCTTCTTAAACTTCCAGTCATCAGGGTAGCCAATGAGTTTGAAACATATGTCTCGAGTATGACCATGTATTTTGCAATGATCACAGAATAAGTTCCAATTAACTTTCTTCTTTGCATAGTAACCCCCTCTACCAGTGTTTGATTCACCCCTATTTCCATCATTATGTGTGTTTCTAGAGTTGAAATTACCTCTTCCTACATACAAAGTTGTTGCCTCACCCATATGATTACCTGTATGCATTTCTGAAGTATTTCTTTGGCTTTCATCAGCCATTATCATTGTGTATGCCTTACTCACACTTGGTAATGGGTTCATCATCAAGATCTGGCTACGTGCATGCTTGTATACTTCATTCAGCCCCATTAAAAAAGCAAACAGACGCAAGTATCTCATGTGATCTACATATATTCTAGATTTATCGCAACTACAAGATGGAGGAGGAACAAGAGCATCGAATTCATCCCACATTAACCGTATCTTAGTAAAATAAGCTGAAACATTTGAATTACCTTGGTGAATTGTACAGATCTCTCTATGAAGTTGATAGATCCTCGATCCATCGACCTTATCAAAACGTTCCTTCAGATCTGCCCACACTGTTTCTACATCTGAAGTATAAACGATCCCACTCAATAGCTCTTTTGAGACTGTATTCATTATCCACGCAAGCACGAAAACATTGCACATTTCCCATTGTTCCTCCAATTTAGGTGCATAATCAGTTCGTCTACATGTCCCAAACACGAACCCCAATTTGCTCTTTGCTCTGAAGTTAATCACCATGGATCTGCTCCATAACGCATAGTTCTCTGCTATAGTTAACTGAACTATAGTCAATACACATCCAGGCGTATCTGAAGGATGAAGATATAGATGATGGTTTCTCCTTGATTCAACTAACGCCAAAGTATCTGGCTCAACAACAGACGTACCAACAGTAGCAGACGCATCATTCTCATTCGCCATTGCTCAAAGTAGAAAATCGATCTTCTTTGTTAATGGAAAACCCAGAATCAATTTCGCTTCGTGAACCAAACAATTATTGGTTCAAGGCTCTGATACCATATTGAGATTCAGAGAGAAAAACTGTAAACTGTATATTTCATTTTTATGAAAAACTTACTTACAAAGATGAATGTGTATCTATATATATACAATTATAGAAACTTTTAGATTCTAGACTACTCATCTAACAAACTCTATAACTTAACAGAAAAACAGTTACAAATAGTAATACTAACTAACTATCGATAACTATCGATTAAGTATCTTCAATACACATCCTTTAATAATCAAACATTATTAGCACCTCTTCATCCAACTCCCAACCAAAATTCATGAACGGAAGATAATGTAAAAAAAACGTTTCAAAGTAATAATGTAGTTGCTAATCAGGTAGAAGTTAAAGTAGTAAACCTGTAGCATATAACCAAAGTAACAACGAGAGAAATGCGATAAACGAAATATAATTTCAACTTTTAATTAAGTAGCAAACATCACAGTGAAACTTGGTGCAAACTTTGCACATAATTCAAAAATTAAAGTCCTAATTCTATAATTTAAAACTAAACTCGAAGCCCCTGACCCTAAAATGTATGTATCCTTAGGATCCGAGCTTGGTGCGGCGCCAATGCCTGCGCTTGGCGTTGTAGCGGATGATGTTGTCAGTGCGCATGCGCATCCAATAAGGAATAGGCCTATTTTGCCTCTGTTTCTTTGCCAACTTCTTCTTTATCATGAATGTCTTGTGCAAAGGCTGAAATTGAAACAAACACAAAAAATAAACTAAATAAAACAGCCATAAACTACAAACACAGGAGAGTCGAAGAGGGGGAAGAGCACCGACGTACCATTTTCGGTTCTGCCTTGGCCTAAGAGACAGACACAACAGCGGCGGAATCGAAAACCCTACTCACAAACTTGCTGCCTTATTAAAAAGCACTAGAAATCACCTTTACCCCTTGTTTAGAAAATCCGCGGTAATTGAATTTGGTGTAATTATACTGTAATTACTTGATCAACAGATAATTGAGTGTAATTGACATAATATAATTACACTCTCTAATTCTCAAGGGGCTTAATTACTTTTTATTTTTTTCTTTTATTTTTGTTTTAACTTTTTCGTTTTGATTTATTTTTTATTTTTACTATTTTAAATTGTTTTTTATTTTTATTATTCTAATATTTTCTAAAAATATTTTTATATTATTTATATTTCATCTCCTTCTTATTCTCAACTTTTACTTCATGTGATTCCATGCTATTAACTCGATAATTTACATTATAAACTATTTTTTTAAGTTAGACTTGATAGATAATCTTTTTGTCAAATATTTTATAATTGTATGATATTATATTCAAAATGTTAATCTTTTTATCAAACATGCATTTCATGATGTTCATGAAAATGTATACTTTTAATTTTATGATTAATTTAATTAAAATATACTAAATTGAAAAATATAAATCAATTATTTTTATAATATTAGTTAAGATATATATTTATTAATTAATATATTTTAAAGAGACAATATATATCTTAAATATTTAATTTAATATTATTTATAAAGGTCTTTTTTTGTCTAATATAAATTTTAATTTTAAATAAATAATTTTTATTTTTAAAATTGAATATAACCTTATGATTACACTTGTACGACTAAACAGTACACTTGTAATTACAGTGTAATTACATTGTAGCAAACAAACATGTCAACATAATTACTAGGCTGGTAATTACACTAATTCCAATTACGAATTACCTGGTGTCTTTCTAGACTTACTAAACACCAAAAAATTTTGATAAATGGGGTAAAAAGGCTAAATTGCGCCTCTACCATGGGAAAACAATCAATACGTGTTACTTTCTTATGCTATACATAAACATATAAAATTACTTATTTATTCAGGTTAGTCAAAATTGAATGTCCAATCTCAAGATGCATTGCGTTTATTTCTATTTGATTATTCATATGGTGATGGATTGAAGTTGGCATAAAAAAAAAAAAAGAGATCCGAGCTTGTGTAGTTATGAAATTTGTTTAGCTCGTGATATTTTTTAAATTGTAACAATTCTT
>NC_064293.1:48383810-48497261 GCF_019186545.1 Solanum stenotomum
AAATTTTGATAGTGTTTTTTCTATGCTTGGATACCTATCAGAAATAATGCACAACTCTGAAGTATCAGGGACTATGTCCAACAATTTCTCAAAAAAGTACTCATATGCGGCATCACATTCCTTATCTACTACACAAAATGCAACAGGAAAAACATGATTTTCTGTATCCTGTGCGACAGCAGACAACAAAACTCCATCGTAACGACCTCTTAAGAATGTTCCATCAACGGCTAAAACTTTTCTCATATGCACAAACCCCCTAATCCAAGCTCCATAAGATGCAAAAAAATATTTGAACCTTCCCTTGTCATCAAGCTTTAACGATGTCTTGCTTCCTTCATTTATAGTCATAAGCATATGACGATAACCATCTAGAACTGCATATCCGTGCTCCGGTGTCCCTCTTATCATAGCCTTTGCTATCTCACTGCTTTTCCAACACTTCCAGTAACTAATCTTGCAGCCCAAATCTGCTTGCACTATATTTTTTATGTCTTTTGTGGAGGGACCTTTTCCATTCAAGTAATTAGGTTGTATGTATTCTGCAATGACATCTGCTGAGGCATGTGGATGATGACTTGTAAGGTGTTGTGCCCCACATGAGTGAATGCTGCGATACTTTGTAATTTCAAATCTATTACAACTTTTAAGTTTTGTAGCTCGCAACCACCAATCACAATTCTGATCTACACATCTAGCACAATACACATCTTTAGAACTCTTCACAGATTTGAATCTTTGATCTTTCTTCACGGAAGCAAGCTTCAACAATTTAGTTAATTCTTGCTTGTCCTTGAAAATTTTACCCTTATAAAAATCTGTGCCGTCATCATCTGTGTAGCGGCTACCTTGTGTTGATATCGAATGTAGTGAAGCTTCCTCATTTATAGGAATATCCATTGTAACATGATGCTCTTCATCATTTACAACTGAATTTGTAGTCTCTATAATCTTCTCAACCACAGATATCCTTAAAATTGGCCTACTTTGATCATCCAAAAAAAATCACAAATCAAGATCATTTCTTATCCTAGAAGGAGCTCCTTTTTGCTTTTCAATAAAGCCAAGCATGTAACTAATAGAGAGATCATTTTTATCACAATCTAATTCAAACCTAGAAATAATGATGTCAACCAATTCATCGTACGTAACATTCTCGCTTATCTTTATCGGTACTGTCTCTCGGCCCTTCGAACACCAAGTATAACGAGTAGGATTCTCCACCCATTCACCATGTAAATCAACTCCTATTATTATATGGTCTTCCATAGAGGGAAACAATACCTGGAGACATCACAGGGAAGACATTCATCAAAGAACTGCAAAATTGCAAAAGAACATTGATTGCTTGTTTTACATCTATTTAGTTACCTCACAACTATCAACAATTGGCATAAAAGTTTAGTAGCTTTGGAGACTGCTATGATTCTTCAATTATTTATTTCAACAATTAATACTTTGTCCACAATTATATTACTTGTCCTAAAAACTAATCTGTTGACCAACAACTGAACACAACTGTCAAACAACTGTAGTAGTTGTTGGGACAACTTCTATAATCGTCCGATAACTACAGACAGTTGTTGGACAACTTCTATAATCGTCCGATAGCTACAGACTGTTGTTAGACAATTTCTATATCTGACAGAGATGTTTATTTATTTCTACAAACAACTTCAACAATTGTCCAGACAACTACGAAAGTTGTTGGCTGAAATAATCAAATTAGATTTAATAAACTTAGCTGAAGAATGGACACAAAGTAATTTTTATACTTATCAATAATTCTCTTTTGAGTTAATTTCAAGATCAAACGGAACCAATGCAATGCAAAAAGTTCAAAAAATTTTGGTATCCATTTTCACAAAATTTTCTTGATAGATCTTCTCATAAACCACATATATGCTTACAAATTAAGAATGATGAGGATAAAGAAAAAGAAGAAGAAGGGAATTAAGAAGCATACTTCAGCCTCGTTGAAGATTTGGTAGTTGTCCTTCAGGCTCGTTGTTGAAGACGCTGCAGGTGAGAAAAAAGTACCGCCTTTTTTCTTCTCATATATTTTAGTGAAATTTTAGGTATTTTGAGGTAAAAAATATAGGGTAAAAGTGTAAAAGTTAAAAGTTTGGGGCTGTTGAGGAAAGATTTTTTAATTTCATTAATGTTAATTATATATTTGTCACTTCTACCTAATATTTAAAACTTGGAGGACTCCTACCTAATTAACAAACTACTTTGTCACTTTTAATACACTATCCCGAATGAGGCCATGCTTATGGTAACTAAATGAAGTTCTTACGTTATTTTAAAAAAAAAACACACAATTTGAATTCCTGACGTTAATCAAATTGCAGATATTTACAATCGTGCAAAAGCTAATATTAGTCAATTATAAACTAACTAAAGTAAATAAGTAATACTAAAAAGTAAAATCTAAAGCTTAAATAACTAAAAGTAGAGAGGAGAGTTAATTGTTACGTAGTGTTAATTATTGCGTAGGGTTTTATATTTTTAGTCTAATATACTACTAATTATATTAATAGTTTTTTAATATATTATATATATGTATAACTAAAAATTAAAATAGTAAATTATTATATTTTTAATGGGTCATCGGTTAACCCAATAACCCAATAACCCAACATTAAAAATCAATAACGAACCGATAACCCAATAATTTTTTTTTGTAAAACCATTAAATAACCGTTATCCCAATAACCCAATAACAATAAACCAATAATACTTTTTTCGATTCGATTTATCGGTCGGTTCGGTTTTTGCACACCCCTAATCATGACCCTCAAATTCCTTAATTAATAAATAATAAAAAATCTAATTCGTCCATGGATATATAAAGTAACTTTAATAACGAGTCATAATATTACATAATTTTGGAGTAACTTGTTCGTGATAAATATCATTTGAACGCGACAGCCCAAATACGTTATTTCTCCTTAGATATTTTTCCTAAAACCTTATCCCCGACAGTTTCTGATGAACATTCGTTTAGAGTTCAACTAAAATCTTTACTCTATCAAAGACCCAATTCGACTATTTTTCTTCAAAAATTCCAATTTGTAAGATGCAGATGCCAACACCAATCCGAGCTCCTACATGGGTTTCAAGGCGAAGACACTTCGAGCAGNATTATCATTGAATATTGATCGCAAGTGATAATTAATTCAAATTATAGCTATAATAACTAATTAACTATATTTGCTTAACCATATAATTTTTATTTTTTTTAGTTAGCATCATGACCCTCAAATTCCTTAATTAATAAATAATAAAAAACTAATTCGTCCATGGATATATAAAGTAACTTTAATAACAAGTCATAATATTACATAGTTTTGGAGTAACTTGTTCGTGATAAATATCATTTGAACGCGAAAGCCCAAATACGTTATTTCTCCTTAGATATTTTTCCTAAAACCTTATCCCCGACAGTTTCTGATGAACATTCGTTTAGAGTTCAACTAAAATCTTTACTCTATCAAAGACCCAATTCGACTATTTTTCTTCAAAAATTCCAATTTGTAAGATGCAGATGCCAACACCAATCCGAGCTCCTACATGGGTTTCAAGGCGAAGACACTTCGAGCAGAAATTATGGGATTTAGATAAATGCAGAGACATTAACCAACTGAAGCAAATGCAGGCATTGGTATACAAATCCAATCTTGAACAAGACCCTTTCATTGCTCCAAAGCTAATTGCTGCTTTCTCTAATTGTAGACAAATGGGTTCTGTTTTGAAGGTTTTTGATCAAGTGCGTGACCCTAATGTGCATTTGTATAATGCTTTGATAAGAGCTCATATTTACAACTCTCAACCATCTCAAGCTTTTGATACTTTCTTTGATATGCAGTCTTCTGGTATTTTTCCTGATAATTTTACCTTTTCGTTTCTTCTAAAGGGTTGTTCGGGGAAGTGTTGGTTGAGTGTTGTGAGTATGATTCATACCCATGTTGTGAAATGGGGGTTTGAGGATGATATATATGTGCCCAATTCGTTGATTGATGCTTATTCCAAGTGTGGGTTAGTTGGTGTCCGAATTGCAGGTCAGTTGTTTTGGGGAATGAAGGAGAGAGATGTTGTTTCTTGGAATTCCATGATTAGTGCGTTGCTGAAAGTGGGGGATTTGAGTGAAGCGCGGAAGCTGTTCGATGAAATGCCTCAAAGAGATAGGGTTAGTTGGAATACTATGTTAGATGGATATACCAAGGCTGAGCAAATGAGTGTGGCATTTGAGTTGTTTAAAACTATGCCACAGAGGGATGTCGTCTCTTGGTCCACCATGGTCTCGGGTTATTGCAAAGCTGGGGATTTGGAGATGGCTCGGATGTTATTTGATAAGATGCCTTCCAAGAATTTGGTTTCTTGGACAATAATGATATCAGGGTATGCTGAAAAGGGTCTTGTAAATGAGGCAATTCAGTTGTTCATGCAAATGGAGGAGACAGGTTTGAGGCTTGATGTTGCGGCTTTTGTTAGCATTTTAGCTGCCTGTGCAGAATCGGGCATGCTTAGTTTGGGTAAAAAAGTGCATGATTCCGTCGAAAGGAGTATGTACAAGTGTAATACTTTGGTTTGTAATGCGTTGATTGATATGTATGCCAAGTGTGGATGTTTGCACAAGGCTTATAAAGTCTTTAACGGGCTGAAAAAAAGAGACTTGGTATCTTGGAATGCTATGATACATGGGTTGGCTATGCATGGACGTGGAAAGAAGGCACTTGAGCTCTTCATTAGGATGAAGCAAGAAGGATTTGTGCCTGATAAAGTGACATTAGTTGGTATATTGTGTGCGTGCAATCATACTGGTTTGGTGGACGAGGGAATACTTTTTTTCTATTCCATGGAGAAAGATTATGGGGTAAAACCTGAAGTAGAACATTATGGTTGTCTTATTGATCTTTTAGGCCGTGGTGGCTATGTTAGAGAAGCTTTTGAACTTGCACGAAAGATGCCGCTTGAACCTAACGTTAAAATTTGGGGTTCCCTTTTAGGGGCTTGCAGGATGCATAAAGATGTTGAACTTGCAGATGACTTGCGTAACCTCCTAGTTAAATTAGAGCCTAAAAATGCTGGAAAACTTTCTGCATTGTCGAATATTTATGCTTCAGCAGGAGACTGGGATAATGTTGCCAACATAAGGTTGATGATGAAGAACATTGGCAGGCCAAATCAATCCGGTGCCAGCTTATTACTATTGAATGATGAATACCGTGAATTCACCGTGATGGATAAATCTCACGTCAAATCAGACAAGATTTATCAGATGGTAGACAGATTAGGTCAGCATCTTAAATTGCTTTCTCCTGTTCCAGCAGGTCTTTGCGATGAATGATGAGTTTCATGAACTGAGATGTGTCTCTTACATCAGACCAGATATAATAGATTTATGCAGTTAATCAACACTTTCTTGTAAATAGTATTCCCAGATAAGTTAACTATTATGTAACGATACAAAGCTGCAATGATAAGTATGATTCCTGGGATCAATCTCTCTCGAAGCAGCAATGACACTTGAAATAAAGGTGAAATTTGTTGTACGTCCTTCTCTCCTACTACACTTTCCTGCCCAAATCAAGATAATAGTGAAGAACACTTTTCATGGTCAATGTTTGTACAGTCATAAAACTCAGAGGAACATACATTTTAGATAATGATGAGTTGTAAACAAGCACTGTTATGTCTCTTAAGTTATTTAGGCCTCAACTTCTTAAAGTGCCTCTCTACCTTCTTGAGGTAGTGGTAAGGTCTGCGTACACTCTACCCTCTCCTGAAACCACTTAGTGGGATTTCACTGGGTATGTTATTGTTGTAACTTCTTAATCGTTAATCTGTTGGCTGTCTTCTCCATGTGCTAGATGTGTAATACCAGGGAAAATTTACAGTGGTGAAAAGGATTAAATTTGCTGTTGGAAGCAGCATTAGTTTTGGCCCAAAAGCAGTGACAATTATGGTTGACATATATGGTTCAAAATGAAACACGATACACTTCCCCCTCAGTCCGGATTATTTGGACCACGCTGCAGCATTAATCCTCTCATTTAACTATTTTCTCATAGAAACTGTGCTCTGTGATTAGGTCCTGGCTAAAATAGACTTTAGAACTGAGCCTACCAAATGGAGATTGGAGCTTTTTCTTTGAGCAGACTTCCCAGTACTATTAAGCTGGTCAATGTTGAGGAGTGTTGGGCTCTGGGAAGATTTTTTTTGGGCTTAAGAGCCCTAAAATTCAATGCTGATTTTGCAAATATTCCCTTTTAGGTCACTCTTTAGTACATAATCTTAAACATGTGCAAGTATAGCCGTTGAATAATTATCCTTCCGAACAACGTTAGACTTAGATCTAATGCATTACTTAATCTTACAGATAAAACATTAGACTGTTGTCGTCTAATGCTTGCAATAACTTACACAATTTATACTGAATCTAATCATCGATCATGGTTTTGAACCCTATATATTGAAGAAAAAGCAAATTATGTTGTCTTTAGTTTTCCCTTTTAGAAGATTTCTATAACAAAATGGATGTCTAAAATGAAAATGTTAAGAGAAAACAATAGTAAATAAAAGGAAAATATCAAAAGAAGATTAAATGGGTGGGGTGTGTGTGAGCATGTTACTCATTGATTGCTCAAAAGTGAAATATGAATTAATTGAAAGAATTAAATCACTCTTATCAATTAGTAGTTGGTTCATTATTTATTCTTCTTAGGTTTCTACAGTTTGTTGGCCCATCACAATCTGAAAATGACTTCCCCCATCTTCCCTCATTTATCCCAACAAAACAAAAATCGAATATCACTATTTTTTTTTCGTGGTCTAAAAACATATCGTGATATTTGTGTGACATGAAATCATGTCTAGCAAAAAGGTAAGAGTATAACATAAATTGCAATACATGGAGTATTAGACACCAACAACTTTTCATTAAATGACAGTTGGCCATGCATATAATTATAGAGTAAATTCCCCCCAACAACTGTTTAATGAGGGGACCTTTGTCATTAGCAGATATTTTTGTTAACATTTCTTGTTTTTTTTTAATATATAGGGATAAAGTTGGAAGTGGCTTGTGATCTTCAAGAATTAATTATTGATTTCATGTGCAATTTGTTACAAAAAGGACTTGATTAAGCATAAATGTTGGAATTTTGTGTTTGCAAAGTAGAATCATATGTCAAACAAGCAGACATGGATCATGTTAACATACAGACAAATAGATGAAGTTTCACTTGTTTTATATGTTGGAGTGAATATACATTACATTACATCACAATAATTGATAGGAGAGCTGTATGAGAACTTAGTTAAATTATGGAGTAAAAATCAATGCATTTGAATGAAGTGATTGATTCATTATAAGACGTGGATTCAAGATTTGAAATTTGTGAGTTTCCACGCAAAGTAGAGTTTAACAAGTTTCTTTTATGTCACTAGATGAACAACACATTTTGTTTATGGGTTCTCAAATCGTAATTCTTATATATTATTAAATTTCTCAATACAAACATAAAATTCACACAAAAGTTACTAGATTCTTGAGAATCCCCACCTAACAACCCGAATCCGCCCATGTTCAAAGTTATAAGGCTATTGATATCATAATCGACCACCTCAATAAAAAAACATCTTTTTAAATCACCTTTTTGTTAGTGCTATTAAAGTGAATAATCTTAAGTTGTTAGAGAGAGTATCATTTATTATCTATTTCATTATGTACACATATTTTTAACAGAAAAAAATTGATATTCTCAAAATGTCCCCTCATGCGTGTGTTCAGATTTGTTTTATCATTAAATAGATTTTTAAAAAAAATAAAGGTAACAATAAGACCTGATCCAAGTACTCCTGCATATTCTGCTACCATGTTATTTTTATCTAAAAACATTTTTAGATGAGATAATCACAAAATTTACAAGCACATGAAATACATCGAAATTTAAATGGCCTCAGCGTTTCTATTCATCTACTTGTTTTTCACTTACCAAGTGGCTTACTATTATTTTTCTAGATGAACTAATTTCCATGGACAAAAAAAACTTTTTAAATTTCAACACAAGAAAAACTTTTTAAAATCTTTAAAATGTTGAATAATCAGCAAAGATGTAATTTAATGGAGAGAAACGAAACACCAACGTGTAGGGCCCTTATTGTGCCATAAATAAAATAACTTTACCAATTTTCTCAAAATATAAAATCTTAACTAACAGCGTGGACTTTTTCGTTGCTTACTTTTACATTCCAACTATAATTTATTTTTATTACAACTTTTTTCTCTATGCTATTTTAACAAACTAAAATAATACTATGCTGAAAATGATATATATTCTCCACTAATGGACCATCCATAATATTTAATTCTTCGTTGGTAGGTTAATTTATCCATTAGATCGCATTTATATATATGGACGCATGGAGTTATTTAACTTTTTCCAGAGTAAAATTATAATAATTTTGATTCAAAATTTATATTTATATTTAAAAATTAACTAAATATAATTTATTAAAATATTATTTAATTTTAAAAATTAATAAACTCAATTTTTAAATTCTTTTTTAGTGAAGCTTACGCGAATTTTTGTTCATATGCTTTTATTATTTTATGGTGAAAGAGACGTACAATAATTTTAAACCATTTTATTCACTTCGTATTTGACAAGTTTATTAAAATTCACAACTACTTCGTCCATTCAATTTATATCTCTGTCAAGTACTAATAAATAGATAAATTAATTTACGCAACAATAATTAAAGTAATCAGATAATCTTCAACACTAAAATGGTAAAGAAAGCAGCATACCAACATGTAAATTGGACACAAACTCACACACAAAAAAAAGGATCGAGTCACATATATTAAAATTAAATTATTATTATTTTATTAAATATAAAATAGTCTTATTCTTTTTTGCACTATGTATTAAAAAAAGTATCATATAAATAGAGATTATTATTCTCAACGAAATAATTAGTTGAGAAAAATGAAATATCATGTTCAAAATTCTTACAGGAAAAAAATGTTAGGTGTTTTTTTGTTTATCTATTATAATTATGATGAATAAAAAACATCATATAAAATTAATCGAAATATGTATAAACTGGCCAGAACATCAAAGATTATTAAAAAAATGAGACAAGGAGTACATTGTTTATGTCCAAACACTAGAATAAATAAATGATTTAATGATAATAACATAATTATTATTATTTAGTGATAATAATAATTATGAGTATTTATAACCGATATTTTATATAAATATAAATAAAAAATTTAATGATTCTAAATATAATGACGTGAACACAATTGCGATAATTCTCTCACGCGCCAGAGAAGGAGAGGTCAGCTACACATAATCTTTATAGTGAATGTTGTCGTACATTTTGTACTTTCCCGTCAGAGAAAACACCATTGCTGCTCGTGATTATTAATTTTAGATGCAATCTTTATTGATGATAAAATGAGGGAGACTTACAAACATCACCCTACTCTTTATTTTATTTTTTCCAATTAGATTATATAGCCATGTGACATATAAATCTAGTTTTATTCTAAAAAAATAAAAATTACGTGAATCGTATCGTGAAGTGTATACTTGACATTGGGTAGAAAATAACTTTAAAAAGCAAATCATAACAATAATAAAATATTCAATGTAACTTCACCAGTAGAATTTTAAAAAATAAAGATGCATATAGACAAAAAAAAGTAGTTATATTGTTTTTATTATCTACATAACTATTCTTTTATCCGTGGCTGTCAATTATTGACTTAATATAGGGATTAAGAATGGTATGATAGGGATAATTTTATCAAATCACCCCTATAAAATATAAGTCATCTAAACATTGAAAAATGAACTAGTATTTAATAGAAAGGGTGAAATAAACAAAATATAATAAATTACTCGTTGATTTTATACCATCAAATCATTTAAATGATAATTATTAACTCGTTTATTAATTACTTGAAAAATAAAAGCAAATTACTTATTTTTACTGATGATCAAAATATTTATATATAAAATAATGATCCTAATCTAAAGTAGTTGTCAATATTAAAGAAATATAAAATCAAATTATGTGGTACCCAACAAGCAGGAGAGAAGAAGAGAGAGGGCTCTCAGAGAATCTAGAAAATGTGCTACAAATACCTGTCTTTCAGTTCCTCAAAAGACCAGAAAAATAAAATCTGTCAAATATTTTATTTTATTCATTTAGATACTACTTTGTTGTTATATAACTATCAAAGATAGCCAATTGGGTAAAGAAATGATTGAAAGGTGAAACAAAAAAAAAAANTCAATGTAACTTTACTAGTAGAATTTAAAAAAATCAAGATGCACATAGACAAAAAAAATTTAGTTATATTGTTTTTATTATCTACGTAACTATTCTTTCAACAATGATTGTCAATTATTGGCTTGATATAGGGATTAAGAAACAGTAAATGATAGGTGTGATTTGGTATGACATGAGTAATTTTACCAAATCACCCTTATTAAATATAAGTCATCTAAACATTGAAAAAATGAATAATATTTAATAGTAAAGGTAAAATAGATAGAAAATAATAAATTACTCATTGATTTTATGAACTAGATAAATATTATTGGACATCCTAAAATAATATAGTGGACAAGTGAAGATGAGGAAAGGATTAGTTAATTTTCTTTTTATGCCATCAAATCATTTAAATGGTAATTATAGTTATGAGTACTCGTTTATTAATTACTTGAAAGATGAAAATAATCTAAAGTAGTTGTCAATAATAAAGAAATATAAAATTAAATTGTGTGGTACTCAACAAGCAGGGGAGAAGAGAGAGGGCTCACAGAGAATCTAGAAAATGTGCTACAAATACCTATGTCTTTCAGTTCCTCAAAAGCCCAGAAAAATAAAATCTGTCAAATATTTTATTTTATTCATTTAGATACTTCTTTGTTTTTTTTTTTTGTTATATAACTCTATCAAAGATAGCCAATTGGGTAAAGAAATGATTGTAAGGTGAAAGAAAAAAAAAGTAGTATATGAGAATAACAAAGAGACCACATGTTGACATTTTTGAAGTCATTGCTTTTTCCAAAGACTTCATTTTTTTTTCTCTGTAGAGAGAGAAACAAAGAGAGAGATCTTAATCTTATCTGGGATCTCTCTAGCTTCTTTTGATTGATCAGACCACAAGGGTACTTTTTTTTTTAATTTAAATTTTATTATATGGTGTTTTTAATTGAATTCTTGATTGTGGATGTGATTTTTTTTGTTTTTAAGGTTTGTTAAGTGACAACACAAAAGGGAATTTCTGTGACAATACAGAATTCTTATGCTTGTTTGTTCTTGTGAGACTCAAGATTGAATTTCAAGTTGTTAAGAGGAGGAGTTATAAGAGATTTTTTTGAGGTAATTTATAAATTTCACTTTATTAATTTCTTTTTATGTTGTTTACTTGTTTTTCAAGTTTTTGTCTCTGTTTTGTTTTTGATCTTTATGTTTTGATTACTTGAAAGGAAGAAAATAGAAGAGAACTGGAAATTGGACCAGAGGTTTTTTACTGATATTTCATAGTACCTTTGTTGGGTAAAATTGATGAAGGGATTTTTATTTTATTTTTTCATGGAAAAATAAGGAATTAATTCATAGATTGCATTGCCTTCAATTCCAAAATTTGACTTGAAAATTGAGTAATTTTATTGTTATTTACTGTATTTTTTAGGTTACTAAATTAGAATAAATATAGACATTTATTTAGAAGGTAATCATCTCAACCTGCTGAATCCCTGTTGCATTAGTTAGAAATTAAAATAATATAATGCAGAAAATGCCAATAAAATTGGTGAGTTTGTTCAGTTCTCTGTTTAGCCCATCCCTAGAATTTTTTGAACATGAGACGTTTGAAAACTGCGATATACTTGTTAAGCCATCAGTTGAAAGCAGGCTTTGATATGTTGATGTTTGTTATAATTCTGTAAATATTGAACCTCACTGGCAATTTGACAGGGTGTATTGTGCCTGAGGAATTCCTCACGTGGCCCCCATTATGATTGTACATTTGTATGTCCAAAAATGTTGTATTTGGTGTGCAAAGAGATAGCAGTTACACATGAATGCATTGGATTGGTATACTTGAACTTGTTCTGTAAAATGAAAAAAGTTATGCCTATGGCTCAAAAGTAGGAAGTATAATGCAAGATCTACGGAAGCACTTTCCGTGATCTGAAGACATATGTTCAAAATATTGGAATTTCCTTTTCACTCGCATAGCCAGAAGATTTCTTAGCATCGTGGATCTTACTAGCATTTTCAAGCGATTACCCTGGCTTGTTGAACTGAAGTAGATTGGATTGACTCTTATTATAATCCCTCTAGAAACTTTGCAGGATTGTAATGGTCTGATTTAGAATCCGTTAAGTCTTATTCGTGGTGTTTGATCTTTTTGCTGTCTTGTTTAGAGTTTTTTTTGGTCTTTTTTCTCTCTGTTTGATTGTTTTACTGGCTTAATCATTTTTCTACCCCTTGTATGATTGCAGGAATGGGCACTAAAGTACAATGTAAGACGTACTTACCAGGATTTTGCTCCATGAGTGATCTGAATAACAATGGAACTAACATCCCATGGCTCTTAGATCATGAAAATAAGTCAAGGAAAAGAAGTCAGTGCACTGATTCAATTTTGTCGTCGCAACCAATTGATGTATATTTGGGATGTGACAAAGAAAAAATGAGGCAGACAATTTTGGAGCATGAAACAATTTTCAGGCATCAGGTATAGTGACTTTTAACTATTTCTCACTCAAGTGGTTGCATTTCTATGGAGGGCTAAAATAAAGAGGTCGCAGTTTTAACATTTATGTGCGTTTGATGTGGTTTACACGTACAGACCCAAGAACTCCACCGGCTATATAGAAGACAAAGAGATCTCATGAATGAACATCAAAGGAAAGAAATGCTTAACAGTCAAATGAAGATATTCCAGTCTAGCCCCTCATTGTCTCATTTTCCTTCATTGGATTCTATAGCTGGCCAGCTATCAACGAAAGATGCTTCTAAGTACAAATCATCCTTTGATTTTATAGAGAACAATAGTAGGTCCATTCATTTCTCCCCTCAAGTCACAAACAGTTCAAGGGAATGTGAACCTCACCAGCCTGGTAGCAGTTTGTTCCAGAGAAAAATGTTCAACTCTAGTTATGTAGTTGAAGAGTGCACGAATAACAAAGAAGAACAAACCACTATGAAACAATTGGGATTAGCTGACATTCAAGGGAACCCTGTTGAGGGAATTTACCCGATCCCCCGAAGAAGAGATGTGAAGACACCTAGAGCTTTAGAATTTCATTCTGATGCTGATCTTGACAGAACCAATTCCTCAAAAAGGACTGATGAACTGGCTGACTTGAATAAACCTTTACCACTTGAAGAAGATCCTCCTTTGGTTCCGGATATCAATATAAGCAGCATTACTTACCTCGAGGATGGCAACTCTGATGGGGCGAAGTTCTCTCCTAAGTCACTCAAGGAAAGGATTGGTGGAATTTGCCTCAACCACCCGCCTTGCAGGAATGAAGAAGAGCAGTTAACTTTTAAATTTAATGCTGGTAAGAATGTTTTCATGATGTAAACCTGTCTTGTTACTTTTCAACTGTATCAGTAGGCAGTTACTTTTCATATGTTTCATTAGAAAGGAGGATAAGGCGATAAGGAAGAATTTTTAGCTAGTATCCGATGCCACTTCAAAATCGACTTTCTTGACTTAGAGTGGATTCCCATATGTTGTGTCCTTTCTATATATGGATATTAAGGGAAGACTAACTATATGTCAGCTACCTTTCTGGTGCACAACTTTAGTTCTAGTTGTGACTTTTTCTTGCTGAGTCATTTGTTAAATGAGTTGCAGTATGAATGTTTAGATGGACTAACAAAAGTAGGAGCGGAAAGGGCCACCGTAATAGTCACAGAAAGATCTCTTGTTGTGTAACACCTCTTCATTTGATATACTGCAACCGCGTTTTCTTTCAATGCGTAGACAGTTGTTGAGGTTAATGCATATTATTCTAGTAAACAGGTCTCTATTATTGAAAAACTCTCAATTTTGCGTTATAGTCTCTACTGATGTTTGGACCTACCTCCTTATTTATTCTTTCCAATTTTCATATTTTCCTCTTTTTATAAAGTAGAGGTCATGATGCAACAATCACACATGCCTTGCATGCCGTATTTTATATTAATATTTTGCTACTAACTCTCGTTTTGATCTCATCTTCTGTTACAGAGCAAAAGCAACCAGATAACAGATCTTATGGAAGACTTGAAACTGCTGAAAATTTACCTAATGCCTTTCAGTCATCACAAGGTCATGAACTTTTCAAGCACTCTCTCATTAAGGAAACCAAGAATGAGCACCAGAAGAAAAGGACAATTTTTGGCGTTGAAATTCATGAAGAAAATCAAATACAATCTGCCAGCTTTTCCGATGCGCAAACGTCTACTCATAAATCTCAACCACTTCCTCAGAGTTATACTGAACTTCTGCGAAACATTGAGGTTTATCAAGGCAATATGCACATGGGAAGTGATGTCAGATCACATTCAAGTTCAAAGAATGTAATTCCTGACCAAAATGTTCTTTGTAAAAGATCTCAGCCAAATGCTAAAGATTGGACAAAAACTTTCAATTGTGTGAATGACATGGATTGTAAATCTGCCCGATTAAAGAATGTCAGAGATACTTCCGGTGTATCTCAAACTGAAGCAGCTGGAAAAACACATGTATCTGGAGATTCTCAAAGGAAGCAGGAAAATCCCCGGGAAACGTTGCCTTGGTTAGTCCGGAAATCACAGGAAAGTGCAGAGCAGACCAAAGGGAAGGGAAGTTGTTATCATTTAAATCTGGACTCCTTGCAGAATTACTCCCAGCAGTACTTCAGAAGAGAAGACACAGCAGTCAACTCCTCTCAATTTATAGATCAGAGACGGGGAACCTTGTCATCGATATCCACCAAAGATTCTGAGTGCCAGAAAGTTGAAGTTAGTGACAGCACTAAAATAAGGACAATTTTTGGTGTTCCAATTTTTAGTGCTTCCAAGGACTCGCATGCAGCTCGTTCTCTCTCAAAGGCTACTTTTCCTGATATTGATGGTGTTACTGCCACAAGCATTTCACGGGATGAGACTGTTTGTACAAAGAACATGAAAGCTAAGGATTTTGTTCAAGAAAAAGGACTAAATGGTAGCATTTCTGGTTTAAGGTATCAGATTGATTTGAACTTGTCTTTAGATGAAGAAGAGGCACCAACAGCACCTCCTCTTCCTCAGGCTGTGGTGAAGATTGCAACAATTGAGATAGACCTAGAGGCTCCCGCAGTTCTTGAATCTGAAGAAGAATGTGGGAATTCTAAACTTACATTGGAAGAATCTAATAAGTCGAGTGAAGAAGCCATGAGGTTTGCTGCAGAGTCTATAATTTCCATCTCAGCGTCTAGTCTTGTAAATGGAGATACGAATGATGTGTTGCAAACTGAACCTAGTGACTGCCTCAAATGGTTTGCTGATTTGATCTCCTCCCACTCTAGTGGCCAAGAATGCATTACTAGAAAGATCAGCTCAGGTACAGTGTCCGGGTTTGATGAGGAATCCATTCCTGATGGCTTTGATTACTTTGAGTTTATGACACTCAAGCTGGAGGATTTGAAGGAAGAAGAGTATTCCTATAAAATGCCGACAATGGAGAGCCATAATGACGAAGAAACGGGGGCCACTACCTTACCAAAACGGCCTCGAAGAGGGCAAGCAAGAAGGGGCAGGCAACGGAGAGATTTCCAGAGGGACGTTCTTCCTGGCCTTATTTCCCTGTCAAGGTATGAGGTGAACAAGGATATTCTAGCATTTGAAGAGCTGTTTAAAGCTAGTGGATCCTCTTGGCAGTCTAGCTTATCACATAGGAAAACCGGTAAGAGTGGCAGGGGAAGGCGTCGTTTAGCAAATGCTGATCCTTCCCCAACAATTCCTGCTGATTGTACACCTCCGGTAAACCAACCTTGTTCTAGTGAGCTGGGGCTCGAGGAAAAAAGTCTAACCGGGTGGGGAAAGAGAACAAGGCGCTTGCCAAGGCAGAGATATCTAAACCACAATCTTACTCTTCCTCTGAAGCAATGTTGATGTGTAGGTTAGACTGATATCACGAGTTTGAACTTTGCTGCAGACAAAAAAAACTTGGTAGAGGGCCGGGTCTATTATCCATCAAGTTCTAAACCGTGCGCCATCCGGCCCTCGGGGATTTCTCGTGATAAAAAAAATGCTGAGGGAGGGGTGTGGAACGTCGGGGTATGAGAGCACCAAGGTTCTTGCAGCTTCTCTTAAGGGATCTCATGACCATTAGAGCTTATTTTGTACATTTCTGTGTAAAACTTAAATGTCACATTATTTTTTTACCTTAATAGAAATCAATCTAATAATTGGAAATGAAATAGTTGGTATATTCATCCATCAAAATTAGGAGTAAATTTGTGTCAAAAGTATAACGGAATAGATATATTTGAATTGAAAGTATAACATGAGATAGTATTTGATCAAGACTCAAAATATATTTTAAAACAATTTGTACGTATATTTAGTCCTTTTCCGTTGTGAAAATGACTCAAATGGTCCCTATTTATATCACTAATTTCTTAAACCTTCTCATTCATCACTTCCTAAATAATTTAATCAGATTTTTCTTTGAGACTATTATAAGCAACACACATGTGCTAATTGACTAGTACTATTTTCTTTTGTCTTAAATATACTCTCTACATGTTGGACGTTATGTATATTTCGAGCAGGGACGAAACTACAAGCCTTTTCTAGATCTTATAATTTTGTTTAAATTAAAGATTTATTTATTATAGAAATAATTTATTTAAAGTTCAGTAAGTTATGTTTTCTTGAATTCAGAATTAATAAACTTAAAATTCTAATTCCATCTTTCATTTTTTAATTAGAAGTTTTGATTTCGAACCTTGAATATAAAATTATTTTTGTTAGATAGTAATTTGTATTCAATGTGAACTTCACCACACTCAAATTCGAACACCAGTAAGGATGACAATGAGGCGGGGTGGGGTGAGTTTAAGGTTGTGTGGGGCGGGTATGATGCGTGGTGGGTTGAAGTGGTTTTTTTAAAAAACTAATGTAGGGCAGAGTGGGTTTCAGGTATATATGTTTTTATGTGGATTCAAACTTAATTTATTTTTTTAGAGAACTTTTTACATGTTATAAATAATTTCTTTAAAACTACTAAAATATTCAAGATAATAAATGAAATTTGTTCAATAAAAAATAATATAATTTCTTATATGTTTCCTAATTGACCTCTAAAAAATAAAGTTTTAAGTTCACTATCCTATTAAATTAATACAATTTAAAGTAAAAATGAATTTATTTTTAATATCAAACTTAACTAGAAAAAAAATATTTAAAAAATTATGTGGGGCGGATTGAAAATAAAATAAAAAATGCCATGCAGGGCGGAGCAGAGATTTTTTTTTTTGCGACCCATTATGGAAAATCAGAACATAAAACAAAAAAGAGGTCCTACCGGGAGTCGAACCCAGGTCGCTGGATTCAAAGTCCAGAGTGCTAACCACTACACCATAGAACCCTATTTGCTTAGTTACTTTATTATATATTATTCTCCAAACCACCTGTTGGGGATTGGGGAGACCGAATCACGGGGATCTCGCAGTTAATAGTAAGGCACACACTTCTCTTCGTCTCCACAGTCCACCCACTGATCAGCTCCCGGAGATTAACGAAATCGGAAAACCAATCCAACTAATTTTTGATTTCCGATCAAAAAAATGTCTCAGAGCCTTAATCCGAATCCAACTTACGACGTGATAATCTTAGGCGCTTCTGGTTTTACTGGGAAGTACGTCATTAGAGAAGCTCTCAAATTCCTCAATGTTCCCTCTTCCCCCTTGAAGAATTTAGCCATTGCTGGCCGTAACACTTCAAAGCTTTCCCAGGCTCTTCAATGGGCTTCCCGTCCAAACCCACCACCCGAAATCCCCATTCTCACTGCCGATACCACTGACCCATCTTCCCTCCGTGACCTTGCTTCACAGACTAAGATCATTCTTAACTGTGTCGGACCGTTTCGTCTGTACGGGGAGCCTGTTGTTGAGGCCTGTGCTGATTCTGGATGCGATTACTTGGATATTTCTGGGGAGCCTGAGTTTATGGAGAGGATGGAGGTGAAGTACCATGATCAGGCTGTGGAAAATGGATCCTTAGTGGTTTCGGCATGTGGGTTTGACTCTATTCCTGCTGAATTGGGCTTGATGTTCAATTCGAGCCAGTGGCTGCCGCCGGCTGTTCCTAACAGTGTTGAGGCCTACCTTAGTCTAGAATCGGACAAGAGAATTGTTGGAAATTTGGGGACGTATGAGTCAGCGGTGCTTGGTGTGGCTAATGTGGACAAATTACAGGAGCTGCGGCGGAGCAGACCAAAGAGGCCTCGTCCTGTGGTAAGGCTTCATTTCATGTTGATACTGATGATCTTGGTCTCAATTCCATTACCCAACCATCAATGTGAAGAGGCACTCTCTGTTTTGACACCTTAAATTGCAGTCATGGTAACATCTTAGTTTATTTAGTCATAAGGAACTCCCAATGGAAGGACAAATTGACAAATATAACTCAACCCTCTCCTACGTGTGCATCCCGATGTTGAGGTTATGTGAACTTTAGCGGGGATTACGAGACACGCAAGCTAACTCATACACCATGGTTATCAACAGAACAAAGCCTTAGCCCTTACACAGCTCATTGGAATAAAAATATAACTCCATATTTATGTGTTACTTATAAATTTGTATCTGGCTTCTCTAGTTCAGGGTATCCGGCAACTTTAGCATTCTTTGTGGAGAAAATTTTACATAAATTCAATTGGTCTACTACATAGCCATATCAGAATAAATTGAAGTTGATAGACTGGGAGTGTGCTTCGCAAGCAATATATCCCCTGTGATTTTAACTGATTGAAACTTAAGTCTTGTGTCATGGGATATGGATAAATATAAGTTGAACCAATTTGTCAATGGTATTAAAATGTGATTACTGTTGTGAGAACCTCGAGATTTATGATTCACCCATTTCTTCCTCTATGAAAGCATTCACATATAAATATGTACACTCAGTTTCATGAATCCATTAGTTTACTTGCTACGGCCAACAACTATTTGATGCAGTTTGGTCCTGTGGTGTGTTAATTATGTGGCAGGGGAATGATGCTAAATGAGAAGTGATTTTGTCGTTGAAAAGATTGCATCAGTATTGAGAAAGAGTAATGGATTTTTTTTTGTTCTCTTGTTTCACTGGAGGAATACTATAGGTTAAGAAGCAATTAATCGTTACAACTTAGAAATCAATTAATCAGTATGTGTTTGAAGGGGTAAACTGCAATCAAAGTCCAACATGTTAAGGTTGTTTTCCTCATTTTGCAGAATGTTCGCATCATTATAAAAATGTATTATACATGTGGAACTTTGAGAACCAATTAAATCTTTCCCTAAAATGTGTGGCGTAGTCAATATATGATGATGCTATTGAGTATATGGTAGAAATCATAACCTTATGATGGATAGCTCGAATCCGTGTATGACAGGGATCAACATTTTTATTACATGCATACTTTTAATATAGGTTCATTGTTAGAGATGGGCTTATTTGATACCTGCAACATTTGCTAGATTACTCATTGCACAAAGCCATACTATGTACCATGCTGCTGCGGTACAGTAATTTTCAGTGTTTCCTCTGTAAAATAACACATTACATCTGTGACACATATTCACTCACTCTCTAATATTTTCCTGCTTGTTTTAGATTCCTGGTCCTCGTCCTCCTAAAGGTCCATTGATGAACCACCTAAAGGAAGTTGGTGTTTGGGCCGTAAAGTTACCATCAGCAGATGCAATTGTAGTCCGAAGAACACTTTCATGTTTGGCTGAAAATCCTCATGGTTTACCTGGTGTTAATGAAAGCACTGAACAAGTTAAGAGGAGGGAGGCATTTTGGTCAAGCATAAAGCCAGCTCACTTTGGTGTGAAGATAGCTTCAAAATCTCCGTTAGGAGTTGTTCGTTTCATTATAGTCGGGCTGTTCATTGGTCTCTTTGGTAAAACTGGTTTAGGGAGGTGGCTGCTATTGAAATTCCCTTCATTGTTCAGTCTTGGATGGTTCAGGAAAAAAGGTCCAACTGAAGATGAAGTGGCAAGCGCTACCTTTAAGATGTGGTTTATTGGACACGGGTTTAGCGATGGCAGTCTTGCATCACAAGGAAACAGGAAGCCTGATACAGAGATAATTACAAGAGTAATGGGACCTGAGATTGGTTATTTAACAACTCCAATTATTCTTGTCCAGTGTGCTCTCATTTTGCTCAAGGAACGAAACAATCTTCCAAAAGGAGGTGTTTTCCCACCTGGGATTGTGTTTGGCCCAACCGACCTCCAAGACAGGCTTCAACACAATGGAATATCTTTTGATGTTATTTCCAAGAAGACAATCTAACTAAATGGTAGTGTTCCCTTCTATTCACATGGAAAAACTTGAACTTCTTCTAAAGGGAGAATGATATTAGTTACTTATGCTTTCATTGCATGTTTTTCTTCCAGACGTTTTACTGAATGTTTATATGCTTGCTTAATACCTTAAGGTGCTTCCTTGACATTTTTCTTTCCGTATTTAGATTACTGGATAAGCTCTACTTTGTTTAACAATTTGTTAGGTCTGTTAACTCCTGTGGATCTCCGATATCAGGATAATTGACTGCATTTGATTCTTATTGTGCTTTAACTTATTCGTGTGTTGTTGGCCTGCAATCTTTTGACTTTAACAGCATATGAATTGCAGTTACAATTATTTTTACAAGCAAAGGATCAATAGGAATGGCATAGATACATCATTTTTGTTCTGCTGTTAATGTTTCGATGAATTTCCTCAGCCTCTTCTCCGAGCTCCCTCCGATTTCCTTGGCCTTCCTAGCTTGTTTCCTCACTTTCATTGCATTTACCTTCATATTAACATCTCCCATTAAGTTTTTCACCATCTCTGCAATCTCCCCACCATTCACTAGATTTTCCTCACCCCAACCCCATTCTTCTACCCACCTCCCCAATCCTGCCTTCTCTACAACTTCTGCATTCAACTTTTGATCACCATGCTGTGGCCACGCCATCATTGGCACTCCTGACCAAGCTGCATTCATCACTGAATCCCATTCGCACTGGTTCACGAAAAGTCCAATGGCTGGATGGTCCATAATAGCTGCCTCATAAACCCCTGGTTTCATTATTTTCCCTTTCTTTTCCATCTCTACCAGGACTGTATTCCCAAACAACTCTAGAAGCTCTTCTTTTAGCAACCATAGAAACTTATATCCGCATATCTCTAGTCCTTCTCCTATTTCTCTTAGTTGTTGTGCAGAAATCGGCTCTCTAGTACCGAAGTTAACATATACAACTGATTCAGCAGGTTGTTCATCTAACCATGAACACTGATTGTCTTCTCCTAGGTTGTAATTTCCCACAGGACCAACAGGAAAAACAAGTGGAAGTGAACTGGTTATTCTTCCATCATCGAGGGAAGCAATTGTTTCTGGTTCAAACCAGTCAAAGGTGTTCAGAAAGAGACCAGTCACTTGAGGAAGAGCTCGAGTATTTGGCAGCAAGTAGTCTTTCAATACATAGTTTGATGGTGAATCGTCCAGCCATGAACGGGGGATGCTTGATTTTGGAACTGATCCTATACCTGGAATCTCAAGATTGCCCGAGCAGTACTTAAATGCATCAGGATCTTTGGATAACAGTACAGGAAGGTACGCTACAGTAGAGTAAAATTTAGCTGATGTTGTGGAGATATTGTAAAGAGGAATATTGAGATTATTAGCTATTTGTGAAAGACTAGATGCAAGAATAAAGTCTGAGACAATAGCAGAAACTGGTTCATCCAAAGAAGACACCAGAGGGCCAAGCTGGTGAAGTGAGTTACTAATAGCATCAATTTGCATGATGAATGGATCACTAATTGAACAAGTAGAGGTATTCAAAGGAAGAATTTGAAAATCTAGTCGATTGATTTCTGGGTGATTGGCGAAAAAGTTGTTGATCAAGATGGACTCTGTGGTAGATATTTCAAGTAGCATAGTGATGAAGGTGATTCTACATCTGTGTGAAGCTAACGTGGAAGCTAATCGAAAAAATGGAACCATTTGTCCCACTCCCAGACCACTTGGGAGAAATAATATGTGAACTGGCTTTGCATAGTTGACAATAGAATCAGACATCTCCATGGCTGAATTGAAGAATGATTTCTGCAGAAACAGAGTGATTAATTAGATGTTTTTAAAAAAGATTAAGGCGTGGCCCTGATCATATAAGTTTAGTACAATTAGGTATTTGATCGCTTTCATATGCTTGTTTGGTAGTTTGAGGAACAGTGAAGGAATCAACTTTGGCATCTGAAACTATATATTATACATGGTGAATGTGATTGTGAAGGCTTCGGGCATTATGCGCAGCTAAGAACAAAGCAAAAATCATCAGGTTTATATTAGTTGTTACAAATGTTTTCAACTGTAATTAGCTAACTGGAAAAATAATTGTTTAACCCAAACATCAGGGGAGAGTAATCTGAAATTTACTAAAGTAAAGCACAGATTTTAGTTCAGAGAAATGCCAAATCAATTTGTAATTACTAATTTATGCTTAGTTAATCATCTATTAATCATTTTTTCGCAACAATAATCACACTAAATTTTNCATGGTGAATGTGATTGTGAAGGCTTCGGCCATTATGCGCAGCTAAGAACAAAGCAAAAATTATCAGGTTTATATTAGTTGTTACAAATGTTTTCAACTGTAATTCGCCAACTGGAAAAAATAAAATTGTTCAACCCAAACACCAGGGGAGAGTAATCTGAAATTTACTAAAGTAAAGCACAGATTTTAGTTCAGAGAAATGCCAAATCAATTTGTAATTACTAATTTATGCTTAGTTAATCATCTATTAATCATTTTTTCGCAACAATAATCACACTAAATTTTCAAAAAATAGAGTTTAACTTTCTTCTTGAACTCCTCACAATTTGAGAAAAAATAATTTCGAACCACAATGACCGAATCCGAAATTTCACCTTTCAATTTCACTCCATTTACTTTTTTGTAAAATTTTCCCTTTTACATTTATGAGCATTTGTTTGTGGATTTTAGTTTCCGAGTTGGATGCAAAATGAAAACTGAGTAGTACTTATTAACTTGACACAAAGGATTAAGAAACACTAAATGATAGGGGTAATTTTATCAAATCACCCTTATTAAATATAAGTTATCTAATATTGAAAATGGAAGTGTTAAATGGCCAGAAAATTTAAAAAATATAATATTTTTTTTATTTTAAAATAAACTAATCTTTTTTTCATTTTTTTAGTTAAAATGTATTAAAATTAAAAGGGTAAAAATGTTTAAAAAGGTAAAATAACATAGATAATTTTTTGCCAATTTTTTTTCCCTAAAATTCTAGTAGGGCTCTACAATATCTACTACCATGAATTTGATTGGATCATAAAGAAATTTTTTATATTTTGTGCCTCATCAGTCATCACACAACTTGTGTTTTAATAACAAGTGTAAAATAAACATAAAATTATATATTACTCATTGATTTTATAAACTGAATAATTATTGTTGGACATTTCAAATAATATAATGGACAAATAAATATGGACTATGGGAGTAGTTAATTTTCTCTTATGTTGCATCAAATCATTTAAATGATAATTATAGCTATGAGTACTCGTTTATTAATTACTTGAAAAATAAAAGCAAATTACTTATTATTACTAATGATCAAAATATATATATAATATATATAAAATAATGATCCTAATCTAAAGTAGTTGTCAATAATAAAGAAATATAAAATCAAATTATGTGGTACCCAACAAGCAGGAGAGAAGAAGAGAGAGGGCTCTCAGAGAATCTAGAAAATGTGCTACAAATACCTATGTCTTTCAGTTCCTCAAAAGACCAGAAAAATAAAATCTGTCAAATATTTTATTTTATTCATTTAGATACTACTTTGTTGTTATATAACTATCAAAGATAGCCAATTGGGTAAAGAAATGATTGAAAGGTGAAGCAAAAAAAAAAAAGTATATGAAGAGACCACATTTTTGAAGTCATTGCTTTTTCAAAAGACTTCGTGTTTTTTTCTCTGTAGAGAGAGAAACAAAGAGAGAGATCTTAATCTAGCTTCTTTTGATTGATCACACCACAAGGGTACTTTTTTTTTTTAATTTAAATTTTATTATATGTTGTTTTTAATTGAATTCTTGATTGTGGATATGATTTTTTTTTTTTTAAGGTTTGTGAAGTGACAACACAAAGGTTGTTGCTTTTCTTGTTTTGGGTGTGTAGGGTTTTATTAAAAAGGAATTTCTGTGACAAAACAGAATTCTTATGCTTGTTTGTTCTTCTGAGACTCAAGATTGAATTTCAAGTTGTTAAGAAGAGGAGTTATAAGAGATTTTTTTTGAGGTAATTTAAAATTTTCACTTTATTAATTTATTTTATGTTGTTTACTTGTTTTTCAAGTTTTATTCTCTGTTTGCCTTTTGAGCTTTCATGTATTGGATTTGATCTTTATGTTTTGATTATTTGAAAGGAAGAAAATAAAAGAGAATTGGGAAATTGAACCAGAAGTTTTTTTTACTGATATTTCATACCTTTTTTGGGCAAAATCGAACAAGTAATTTTTATTTTATTTTTTCATGGAAAAGTAAGGAATTAATTCATAGATTGCATTGCCTTCAATTCCAAAATTTGACTTGAAAATTGAATAATTTTATTGTTATATACTTGTTAACCCATCAGAAGTAAGCAGGCTTTGATATGTTGATGTTTGTTTTAACTTCTGTAAATATTGAACCTCACTGGCAATTTGACAGGGTGTATCGTGCCTGAGGAATTCCTCACTTGGCCTCCGCTATGATTGTATATTTGTATGTCTAAAAATGTTTGTATTTGGCGTGCAAAGAGATAGCAGTTATACATGAATGCATTGGGTTGGTATACTTGTTTTGTAAGACGAAAAAGTTATGCCTATGGCTCAAAAAATGAGAGATTTAGAAGTACAATGCAAGATCAACGGAAGCACTTTCCATGATCTGAAGACATATGTTTTGATTTTGGAATTTCCTTGTCATTCGCATAGCCAGAAGATTTCTTAGCATCGTGGATCTTACTAGAATTTTCAAGCGATTACTCTGGCTTGTTGAACTGAAGTAGATTGGATTGACTGTTTTTTTTTACTGAGCTTGCAACTGTGTTATAATCCCTCTAAAAAATTTGCAAGATTGTAATAATCTGATTTAGAGTCCGTTAAGTCTTATTCGTGGTGTTTGATCTTTTTGCTGTCTAGTTTGCAGTTTTTCAGTCTTTTTTTCTCTCTGTTTAATTGTTTTACTGACTTAATCACTTTTCTACCCCTTGTATGATTGCAGGAATGGGCACTAAAGTACAATGTAAGACGTACTTGCCAGGATTTTGCTCCATGAGTGATCTAAATAACAACGGAACTAATACCCCATGGCTCTTAGATCATGAAAACAAGTCGAGGAAAAGAAGTCAGTGCACTGATTCAATTTTGTCGTCGCAACCAATTGATGGATATTCGGGATGTGACAGAGAAAAAATGAGGCAGACAATTCTGGAGCATGAAACAATTTTTAGGCATCAGGTACATTGACTTTTAACTATTTCTCACTCAAATGGTTGCATTTCTATGGAGGGCTAAAATAAAGAGATCATAGTTTTAACATTTATGTGCTCTTGATGTGGTTTACACGTACAGATCCAAGAACTCCACCGGCTATATAGAAGACAAAGAGATCTCATGAATGAACATCAAAGGAAAGAAACGTTTAACAGTCAAATGAAGATATTCCTGTCTAGTCCCTCATTGTCTCATTTTCCTTCATTGGATTCTATAGCTGGCCAGCTATCAACGAAAGATGCTTCTAAGTACAAATCATCCTTTGATTTTACAGAGAACGATAGTAGGTCCATTCATTTCTCCCCTCAAGTCACAAACAGTTCAAGGGAATGTGAACCTCACCAGCCTGGTAGCAGTTTGTTCCAGAGAAAAATGTTCAACTCTAGATATGTAGTTGAAGAGTGCACGAATAACGAAGAAGAACAAACTACTATGAAACAATTGGGATTAGCCGGCATTCAAAGGAACCCTGTTGAGGGAATTTATCCAATCCCCCGAAGAAGAGATGTGAAGACACCTAGAGCTTTAGAATTTCATTCTGATGCTGATCTCGACAGAACCAATTCCTCAAAAAGGACGGATGAACTGGCAGACTTGAATAAACCTTTACCACTTGAAGAAGATCCTCCTTTGGTGCCGGATATCAATATAAGCAGCATTACTTGCCTTGAGGATGGCTGCTTTGATGGGGAGAAGTTCTCTCCTAAGTCACTCAAGGAAAGGATTGGTAGAATTTGCCTCAACCACCCGCCTTGCAGGAATGAAGAAGAGCAGTTAACTTTTAAATTTAATGTTGGTAAGAATGTTTTCATGATGTAAACCTGTCTTGTTACTTTTCAACTGTATCAGTAGGCAGTTACTTTTCATATGTTTCATTAGAAAGGAGGATAAGCCGATAAGGAAGAATTTTTAGCTAGTATCCGATGCCACTTCCAAATTGACTTTCTTGACTTAGAGTGGATTCCCATATGGTGTGTCCTTTCTATATATGGATATTATGGGAAGACTAAATATATGTCAGCAACCTTTATGGTGCACTACTTTAGTTCTAGTTGTGACTTTTTCTTGCTGAGTTATTTGTTAAATGAGTTGCAGTATGCATGTTTAGATGGACGACCAAAAGTAGGAGCGGAAAGGGCCACCGTAATAGTCACAGAAAGATCTCTTGTTGTGTAACACCTCTTCATTTGATATACTGCATCCCCGTTTTCTTTCAGTGCATAGATAGTTGTTGAGGTTAATGCATATTATTCTAGTAAACAGGTCTCTATTATTGAAAAAACTCTTAATTTTGCGCAATAGTCTCTACTGATGTTTGGACCTACCTCATTTATTCTTTCCAATTTTCATATTTTCCTCTTTTATAAAGTAGAGGTCATGATGCAACAATCACACATGCCTTGCATGCCGTATTTTATATTAATATTTTGCTACTAACTTTCGTTTTGATCTCATCTTCTGTTACAGAGCAAAAGCAACCAGATAACAGATCTTCTGGAAGACTTGAAACTGCTGAAAATTTACCTAAAGCCTGTCAGTCATCACAAGGTCATGAACTTTTCAAGCACTCTCTCATTAAGGAAACCAAGAATGAGCACCCGAAGAAAAGGACAATTTTTGGTGTTGAAATTCATGAAGAAAATCAAGTACAATCTGCTAGCTTTTCCAATGTGCAAATGTCTACTCATAAATCTCAACCACTTTCTCAGAGTTATACTGAACTTCTGCGAAACCTTGAGGCCTATCAAGGCAATATGCATATGGGAAGTGATGTCAGATCACATTCAAGTTCAAAGAATGTACTTCCAGACCAAAATGTTCTTTGTAAAAGATCTCAGACAAGTGCTAAAGATTGGACAAATACTTTCAATCGTGTGAATGACATGGATTGTAAATCTGCTGGATTAAAGAATGCCAGAGATACTTCTGGTGTATCTCAAACTGAAGCTGCTGGAAAAACACATGTATCTGGAGATTCTCAGAGGAAGCAGGAAAACCCCCGGGAAACATTGCCTTGGTTAGTCGGGAAATCACAGGAATGTGTAGAGCAGACCAAAGGGAAGGAAAGTTGTTATAACTTAAATCTGGACTCCTTGCAGAATTACTCCCAGCAGTTTTTTAGAAGAGAAGACACAGCAGTCAACTCCTCTCAATTTATAGATCAGAGATGGGGAACCTTGTCATCGATATCCTCCAAAGGTTCTGAATGCCAGAAAGTTGAAGTTAGTGACAGCACTAAAATAAGGACAATTTTTGGTGCTCCAATTTTCAGTGCCTCCAAGGACTCGCATGCAGCCCGTTCTCTCTCAAAGGCCACTTTTCCTGATATTGACGGTGTTACCGCCACAATCATTTCACGGGATGAGACTGTTTGTACAAAGAAGGTGGAAGCTAAGGATTTTGTTCAAGAAAAAGAACTAAATGGTTGCACTTCCGGTTTAAGGTATCAGATTGATTTGAACTTGTCTTTAGATGAAGAAGAGGCACCATCCGCACCTCCTCTTCCTCAGGCTGTGGTGAGGATTGCAACCACTGAGATAGACTTAGAGGCTCCAGCAGTTCTTGAATCCGAAGAAGAATGTGGGAATTCTAAACTTGCATTAGAAGAATCTAACAAGTCGAGTGAGGAAGCCATGAGGGTTGCTGCAGAGTCTATAATTTCGATCTCAGCGTCTAGTTCTGTAAATGGAGATACGAATGATGCATTGCAAACTGAACCTAGTGACTGCCTCAAATGGTTTGCTGATTTGGTCTCCTCCCACTCTAGTGGCCAAGAATACATTACTAGAAAGATCAGCTCAGGTACAGTGTCCGGGTTTGATGAGGAATCCATTCCCGATGGCTTTGATTACTTTGAGTTTATGACACTCAAGCTGGAAGATTTGAAGGAAGAAGAGTATTCCTATAAAATGCTGACAATGGTGAGCCATAATGACGAAGAAACGGGGGCCACTACCTTACCAAAACTGCCTCGAAGAGGGCAAGCAAGAAGGGGCAGGCAACGGAGAGATTTCCAGAGGGACGTTCTTCCTGGTCTTATTTCCCTGTCAAGGTATGAGGTGAACAAGGATATTCTAGCATTTGAAGAGCTGTTTAAAGCTAGTGGATCCTCTTGGCAGTCTAGCTTATCACATAGGAAAACCGGTAAGAGTGGCAGGGGAAGGCGTCGTTTAGCAAACGCTGATCCTTCCCCAACAATTCCTGCTGATTGTACACCTCCGGTAAACCAGCCTTGTTCTAGTGAGCTGGGGCTCGAGGAAAAAAGTCTAACTGGGTGGGGAAAGAGAACGAGGCGCTTGCCAAGGCAGAGATATCTAAACCATAATCTTACTCTTCCTCTGAAGCAATGTTGATGTGTAGGTTAGACTCACATCATGAGTTTGAACCTTGCTGCAGACAAAAAAAAAACTTAATAGAGGGGCGGGTCTATTATCAACAAGTTCCAAACCGTGTGCCATCTGGCCCTCGGGGATTTCTTGTGATAAAAAAAATATGCTTAGGGAGAGGGGTGGAACGTCGGGGTATAAGAGCACCAAGGGTTTTTGCAGCTTCTCTTAAAGGATCTCATGACCATTAGAGTTTATTTTGTACATTTCTTTGTAAAACTTAAATGTCACCTTCACTGCTTCAATACACTATTGTAAGAGTTTATTAATAATGCTACATTATTTTTCTACCTTGATAGAAATCAATCTAATTGGAAATGAAATAGTTGGTGTATTCATCCATCAAAATTAGGAGTAATTTTTTGTGAAAAGTATAACGGAATAGATATATTTAAATTGAAAGTATAACATGAGATAGTATTTGGATTAAGTCTCAAAATATATTTTACGGTAAAGTGCCAAAAATACTCTTAAATTATACGAAAAGATTTAAAATACCCTTCATCCATTTTTTGGTTTAAAAATACTCTTTCATTCATCTTTTTGGCTCACTTATACCCTTGAAACTAACAATTCTCTCTTTATTCTTTATTTTTAAAAAATATTTACTATGTGTCATTCTCCTATTGGATAATATAAATAGCCCACCTCAATTAGATTAGGAATAATTTCAGAGACCTCCCTTCAGGTTTCGCTCTATAACACTCATTTCTCCTGTGGTTTACGATATTACGTCTACCTCCCTTATTTTCATTTTCTTGTAACCATTCTTTAAATCTATTTAAAATAAATATAAATTAATTTAGATTTGACATTTTTACCCTTCTATATATTAATTTCTTTATATTAATAAATATTATTAAAAAAAACTCATTTAACAAATACTTTAAAAAGTAAATCAGCACAAATACATTAATACTATTATATATATACACGTGTTTTTTTATCAAACAAAAATCAAAGTCTTCATTCAAGCTGATCCACCATTTTCACCAAATATTAACTCTTCATCTTCATTTCACCTTCACCAATTCACTGATGATTTTTTTCCCACAATAATCCATCATTTTTCGGCAATAATTTTTTCAAATCGAAGATAACCCCAAGAGAGAAATCCGATAAGAACGATAAGATTTTGTTCTAGATAAACATTTCCACAAGCTAAGAACAAAAATGATTCAAGAAATAGAGATAAATCGTTGAAAATTAGATCTAAGCTTGGATGAGTGGTCAATAATATAGGAAGCTGTTAGTTTCTCAAAGCAATTGAATTTGTAATTTCTGAAGTGACGACATAATCATTGATTGTAGTAGTGATGACATGAGATTTGCAGAAAAATACCTAATTTGCTTGCTTTTGCAGGGAAGATGGCTGACCTTTGCGAAGAAGAATGGAGAAAATTTGAACAAAACTGATAAAGTGGAGTTTGAAGAGAAGAGGACTTTTAATTCTTAAGAAAAATTATTTGTCCTGATTTATTTTTAAAGTATTTGTTAAATGAGTTTTTTTTATATAATATTTATTAATATGAACAAATTAATATATAGAAGGGTAAAAATGTCAAATCTAAATTAATTTATATTTATTTTAAATAGGTTTAAAGAATAGTTACAAGAAAATGAAAATAAGAGAGGTAGACGTAATATCGTAAACCACAGAGGAGGTGAGTGTTATAGAGCGAAACCTAGAGGGAGGTCTCTGAAATTATCCCATTAGATTATTTCTCATTATTTATCCAAACCAAAGCAAATATACCTCTTCAAAACCCCAACTTTTTTTATATAAAAAGAAAATTGTAGTTTTTTATTATTTATTTATTTTTGGATCCAACTCCTCTTCATTTTCTCAAATTTTTACTTATTGAAGACTCATGACATAAGAAAAAATTAACGGCTAATATTTAATTAATTAAATCAAGATTCTAAACATGATATAGATGATTAATATTTTATAAACAAATTTATTATGTCATAATCATAACAATATATTATCTTATCCATAAATACATTACACACATTTTTCTCTATTTTCCTACTTAAATTTTTCCTACGGCTATGACCGTCCATCTGCATTTTTTTTCTTTTTTTTAAATGAGTTAATTTATAAGTAAAATTGTTTGTGGAACTTTTTCTTTGAAAAGTATTTATCACAAATTAGCAAAAAATTTAAGTTAACAATTTTTTTATTTATTTTAAAAAGGAAGATAGATATTGTGGCACTATTAATATTCTTATAATATATTAATTATTTAAAACAAACTTTTTTTAATTTTTTTTTAGAGCAAATACAAAAATTACTAGATTTTTTTATATAAAAAAATGGGGTCTTGAAGAGGTATATTTTTTTTTGGGCTAACCCATCGATGGCCCCTTAAACTTGGCACAATTTTTCACTTAGACACCTCAACTGAAGGATTTTCATTTTAAACAATTCATGTCGCGTCTCGTTGTGTCATTTTGACACTTTTTGCTGACTAAGCATAGTACGTGTGCTACACGAATTTTGAGCGCGTCAGAGACTTTTTTTGTAAATATTCTGAATTTTTTTGTAAATATTTTCTTCTCCTTCTTCTTCCTTGCTTTCTCCCTTCCATCTTCTCCACCTTCTACCATCCTCCATCACCACACAACTTTTTTTAAAAATTCTACAATATTTTACTAGGTTACACTCTTTGATTCTTCCATCTTCTTTGAAAATCGAATTTGCATCTTGATTCATATTCAAAAACAAAATCGACTTCAAGGGAACAAAAAAAGAAATCAACTTCTTTCAAATGGAAAAACTGATTTACATTCTTACCTTCTCCATTGAAAATTAAATTGATTTCAAGGAATAAAAAAGAAATAAAGAACAACCTCCAATGAAAAAAAAAAGAAATTTATTTTACATATCCTTTATTGTAAATCCAATCGTAGTAGCACAAGAAATCATCTTCTTTTAAATGTCATATAAAAACTTTTCGATTTGGTATGATTTCCCTTATTCTCCAAAACGTATTTTACTTTGTAAACTAACCTATGTTCTTGCCTTTTTGATGGAGAGGAACAGATGAAGGGGAAGGAGGCGCAAGAAGAAGAAGAAAAGAGGTGGGGGCATGGGGTTTGGGATCTGGAAGAAAGAAAAAAAGAAAGTAAAATTGAGATTTTTAAAAATAAAATAAAATTTCCACATGTCACATACCAATTCGTTTATTTTTCCACATAAGAGGCGTCTGGATGTACGCACTTAAAATGCGGTTTTGAAAATATAAAAAGTGTCAAAATGACACAATGAGGTTTGACATGAAGTGTTTAAAATGAAAATCTTTCAGTTGAGGTGTCCAAGTGAAAGTTGGTGCCAAGTTTAGGGAGTCACCGATGGGTTAACCCTATTTTTTTTGTTTGAATAGATTATGGGAAAAAATTTAATAGAGATGAGATTTTTATTTTATCTAATAAGAAAATGACAAATAATAATTTCTTTTAAAAAATAAAACAACAATGGAAGGGTATTTTTAGACCAAAGGATGGATAAAGAGTATTTTTAGACTTTTTTCCTATAGTTTAAGGATAGTTTTGACCCTTTTCCATATATCTTAAAACAATTTGTACTTATATTTAGTCCTTTTCCGTTTTGAAAATGACTCAAATTGTACCTATTTATATTACTAATTTCTTAAACCTCCTCATTTGTCACTTCCTAAATAATTTAATCAGATATTTCTTTGAGACTATTATAAGCAACACACATGGCTAATTGATTAGAACTGTTTTCTTTTGTCTTAAATATATTTAAAGTTCAATATTTTTGTTAGAGAGTGATTTGTCTTCCATGTGAATCTCCCCGCACACAAATTAGAACACAGGATTAAAAATCAGAATATAAAAAAGAGGTCCTACCGGGAGTCGAACCCAGGTCGCTGGATTCAAAGTCCAGAGTGCTAACCACTACACCATAGAACCCTATTTGTGTAAATACTTCATTATAAATATTACGCCCTCCGTTTAAAAAAGATCAACCTCATTTTTTTTTTTTTTTTTTAAGTCTACTTAAAAAAAATGATCTTTTTTTTTTGTAACACTTTAATTCTAGTTTTTTATGTGGCATGTTTAAGATCACAACATTAAAGAATAACAAAATTCAAAAATCTTTTTATTTCTTAAATTTCCTATCAAGTCAAACTAGACCATTTTATGAAGTAATATTATCGTCAAAACCACCTGTTGGGGCTTGTGAAGACTTTGTTTGGCTAAGGAGAGAGTGTTTGATGGCATACCATTTCTGGACGTGAGAAAGAGGAGAAAGGGTGTTTGTTGGCATACCATTTCTAGACGTGTTAAAGAGTCCATAGAATGCTATGCCTTGATAGGGGAGACCGAATCACGGGGATTTCTAGTTTCCCTCTTCTCTTCGTCTCCAAAGTCCACTCTCTGATTAGCTCCCGGAGATAATCGGAAAACCAATCAAACTCTTCTTTGATTTCCGATGAAAAATATGTCTCAGAGCCTTAATCCGAATCCAATTTACGACGTGATAATCTTAGGTGCGGCTAATATGGACAAATTACAGGAGCTGCAGCGGAGCAGACCAAAGAGGCCTCATCCTGTGGTAAGGCTTCATTTCATGTTGATACTGATGATCTTGGTCTCAATTCCATTACCCAACCATCCAATGTGAAGAGGTTTTTAGTTCTGGTTATCCAGTTACACCTTAAATTGCAGTCATGGTAACATCTTACTTTATTTAGTCATAAGGTATTTGATCGCTTTCATATGCTTGTTTGGTAGTTTGAGGAACAGTAAAGGAATCAACTATGGCATCTGAAACTATATTATACATGGTGATTGTGAAACTTGGGGCATTATGTGCAGCAAAGAACAAAGCAAAAATGATCAGGTTATATTTACAAATGTTTTCAACTGTAATTAGCTTCAAATTAACTGGAAAAAAATATGTATAACCCAAACACCAGAGGAGAGTAATCTGAAATTTACTAAAGTAAAGCACAGATTTTAGTCCAGAGAAATGTCAAGTTTACCAAATGCCTTCATATATTTCATATTTGTGATGCCCTCCTAATTTATTAATCTATTAATTAATCCTCAATTATACGTAATATGTCTATAATTCATTGGAGTCCTACTAACATTTAGATACTCACCTGTCCAAGAGGGTGAATACACCTTTGATAGGCATGTAAGGGTTAGATGAAAAGACATATATTACATAATTATCATTATTCTTTCTCCTGGTTTGATATCACAAAATCATCATTTCATAATTTCATTGAGCTTTTCTCAAATGTCAAAGAATATACTATTTAAGATCTTAATTAACAGTACATGTATGTACTCCTTTTTATTGACAAAACTAAGTTTAAAATTACAAACATGACACAATATTTAATTTTTTATTTTATTAAAAAAATATTTTAATATTCTATTTATTTCCTTTTGGGGGGGTTATGTGCTAAATTCATGGGATTGATAATTATTGTTTACTTTTTGGTTTTTTTCATTATTTAAAATAATTGAAAGTGTTTAAAATGGATGTTTGAATTTTTTTTTTTATAATTGCTCTTATTTTTAATAAAGCTTGATTTTTTTAAAAAGTATTTACGAAATAAAGGAGTATTTAATCTTTACTTATTGTTAAACATAGGGAGAAGCGAGAGAAATTTCCAGTAGGGTAAAGGTTTTACTCTTTTCGTCCCTCTTCTTCATAGTAAGTGATGTAAAGGTTTTGACCTTGGATCTCTCATCTCTATCTATCTTCTTCATTAGGATTAGGGCTACGGACCTTGCTTGCTCGTATCTTCTCTTTAAGGTAATTTATCATCCATCATTCATCACCTACTACTTCTTTTGTTTTCAAATTAAATGTGTTCCAACTCCATATCTACTCTCAATTAACAAACTTAATAAGCAAGTGGAAGATTTCTTCGTATGAATAAGATGGAAAATTGGAACTCCTCTCTAAGTAATTAGCTGCACACTCGATGCAAAATTTGCAATAATTCGATTATGTTCAATTTACGAAAGAAACAAGAATTGACAGAGGAGAAATGATTTCCAGACTAATGTGTGTATTACGTGCAAGGAAGGAGAAACCTTTTTTTGTCTGTTGACTTACTCTAGCTTCCTTCCTTATGTTCTGTGCCCTCCGATGACTGAGAAAGTACCAGCCAAATCCATATTAGCCTCTAAAAACTAATTTTACAGCTAATGAAAACTTTAACTACAAATTAGTTACCTTTTTTATTTAGTTGTTGGACTTTTAACCAGCTTTGTTCAGGTCATTACATCTATAAGTTGTATTCCAGTTGCTGCCTTGTCGTACTGATCTGTTAAGACACTTTTGAATTGAAATCTTGATTGTTCATAATTTTGCAGCCTATCTAGAAGGTGCGATAAACTGCATTCACGAGTGTTTATTATCTGTGCTATTCGTATTCCGGTGCTGTTGATTTGAAGAGCTCATGTTGTAAGCAAACAGTTCAGTGAAAGGATTTAAGGAATGATCCTCTCAGCACTTTTGACTTCTGTTGGAATCAATCTTGGACTTTGTTTTCTGTTCTTCACATTGTATTCTATATTGAGAAAGCAGCCAGGAAATGCGGAAGTTTATGCACCACGCTTGGTTGCTGAGGGGAAATCTCAGCAAAGCAGTAATTTCAATTTGGAGAGACTTTTGCCGTCTGCTGGTTGGGTGACAAGAGCATGGCGACCCTCAGAAGCAGAGCTCTTATCCACCTCGGGATTGGATGCTGTTGTTTTCATGCGCATTTTTATATTCAGGTTACTTAAGCACTGTTATGCGATGAAGGCTTGACGAGAATAATTTGTTTATTATAGCTTCTGTGCCGAACTTCGCACCTTATGTTTATTTCCAGTGAGTGACATTTGCATTTTATATCCAGGATTTGCCTGTACTAGATTAATTGTTCAATAATAAACCTGCCAGTTGTAAGGATAGGAAAGAAGACATATGAATGGTGCAATACACCACTGATTTTGCTAGCTGGAAATGTTTGGTGTATTACTCTGAAGTTGACATTTGGGTCTAAGATAACTGGCCATGTTATTCTTCCACCTCCACCAAAAACGTTGAGGATGTCAAAGTGATCTTTTATCCTTACCATTGTAGTTCTATGGTGCAGCATATGTTATAGCAACAATTCTGCTGAGTTATTGACAACTTATACTTGTTACTGAAAAGACTAGGTGTTGACTAATATTGCTTGTGTCGTAGAGACTAGGTATTGGCTAGTGTGAGAAATAACTGAAGATATTAGGAAAATGATTTACTTGATTACTTTATGATTAATATGGAGTTGAAGATACACCTATTTATCCGTGTGAAATATACAATATATGTTCACCATGAGATGATATATAATACACCAACTTAGCACTTCTAACACTACCACTGGAAATTTTAACACGCCCTTCAAACTTGAGGTGGGATAACCAACTTGAGTTTGCTTACAATGGAAACATGGGAGCAAGTAGTCAACAGAAAGTGGCCTGATTACTATTGTCGAAAAAATCGCCAGAAAAGTAGCTGAAAAAGTAGTTTGTTGGAATCTGGCCAAAAAAAAAAAGCAGTAACCATGAAGAGAATTTTTTTTTTGCTGGCTGGCGACAACCTTTCCGATTATGGGAGCATAGCTGCTGGAGAGGTTAACTAAAATGAATGCAGTAAACATTGAAAAGAAAAAATATATATGGCTGGTAGGCGGTCCCGGTCTAAAGCCTCCCTCTGGTAAGCCAGAACACTATTTAAATTTCTACCAAGTTCATAAATGCTTTAATTGCCCTGTGAGAAATAAGAGGTAATCAGCAGAATGTGGGGCCTGATTAGTTTGGTAAGAAGATGCATCTATCTAAAGGTGATATTGTTTTTCAATATCAGACGCTATCGAACTTGATTACTTAACACTTCTAACTCCTTATTTTGAAGATAAGAAAAAAATAACTATACACCTCTAACATTGTAAAACTAACATTAAACTATAAATTCAAAAGGGAGTTAGCGTTGAAGAAGTTTTCAGTATTCATTCAAAATCACAACTCTGAATTTGTACCTTAATTTGGATCCTTACTAATTTTTACTGTTCATGTTCATTGTCTTGAGCTAATCTGGTTTCCCATATCTCAACAGTGCTAGAGTTTTTACCTTTGCTGTCATCGTGGGGATTTTCATTCTTCTGCCTATCAATTACATGGGGAAACAACTAAGTCTTGATTTGTTTGACTTGCCCAACAAGTCTCTGGAATCATTCACTATCTCAAATGTTGACGACGGATCAAACAGGTAAACTGAAGACCTTCCACTTCAAAATTTATTCAACTATGATGTCAATAGTTTTTTTCACTACAAGAATCTATACATGGTGAAAGTAAAATTGCCATGTGGCAATAAAATTGGATCACATTCTTGTTTCTCCATGAAACTGAAATCGACTACCAGTCTTAGTCTTTCTCAGTTTGTACTGGTCTTCTCTTTTTTGGTGAAGCCATAGATTCTTTTGGTAACAAAGTGTCTATATCGGGATTTCAGATTAAAAAGATTTTGTTTGATATTATGCTGCTCAAATAGTGGTGTGACGGAATCTAGTCTGTGGGATCCTTGATGTATAAGTTTTCCACAAGAAGCACTTTGTTACATTCCGACAATCGAGATTAAATGGAGAACAACTATGCAAAAGCCTCATATACCTTTTCTTTGACATGTGCTTATAATTCAATGTATCTTTGACTAGAATTTATGGTAGCCTTGATACTTGTGCATATATTTTTATTTTTCAATTTGGATGTCTTCTACGACTTATGTATTGTCTTGTTAAATTGTATTTTATCTTTCTCTTTCAGCTCTGCTCATGATAGTAGATTGCATGTAATAAATCACATGCATCCTAAAGTTTCTCAGCCAGTCACTAGTTATCCCAGACACTAGAAACTATATGATATTTATCTGCAGAATGTTCAAACTGGGTCCCTTAAAGAAGAAAATTGTTATTAAAGTTTTCAGTAACAGCTCCACACCTAAGATTCTGCATCTTATACATCAACGCGTTATGGATTCAATGTCTTGAACTAGTTGTATCTATAAATCATTTACCAATGAAACTTGAGAACGGATCATGTAATGCATTGGCAAAATATGTTGATATCGGTAGTTGGCACTAAATCTGAGAGAGTTATTTGCTTTGTCTTTCAAGGTTATGGATCCATTTCTCAGCTGTGTATATCCTCACGGCAGTTGTTTGCTATCTTCTTTACTTTGTAAGTGATTTGACATATCTTTTGTTTTGTTTCTTGTTCATCCTTGCTAAACTTCAACTTACAGTGAGATACCACCTTATTTCCAGGAGTATGACTATATTTCATCAAAGAGAATTTCTTACTTTTATTCATCAAAACCTCATCCACATCAGTTTACCATTTTAGTTCGAAGTATTCCAGCTTCATCAGGAAGAAGTTACAGTGAAACAGTTGAAAGTTTTTTTTCAGAGTATTATCCTGCTACATATCTCTCACACTGGGTTGTCCGGCGAGCAAGCAAACTCCAAGATCTCATTGTAAGAATGATAGCCACATTAACTTCAGTTATGATAGAATGTTTCTTGTTTACCATTTTTCATCACTTGTTAGTAATGTTTTTCTGTTTTTGAGTGGACATAATTCTTTTATTATTCTACTTTGTTAAGTAGAAGTTGGTGTGTGCTTGTACCCTCTTATTCTTTTTACCTGTTAATATTTTTCAATAAAGATTTCCCAGCCAATGCTCTTCTTTCAATTGCTGAAGTTGTTTCGAAATTTCTTTTTTCAGATAAGGAGCTTTCACTGTACATTTTATCTAATAAAACATGGTAGAATGTGGTTCATTATACAGTGGAAACACATTGGTGAATGGCATGTTCCCATCTATTATCAAGCCCTATATTCCTCAAAATAAAGTTCGTCCCAATTCCCGGATTTAATATCTTCATGTTGCCCACCACATTCTGTTGCATTTCACAGCTCCATATTGTTATGCTTATGCATTATCTGATATTGCCCTACACGAAATCTTTCAACATGCAAGAAAATGAAGTAATGTAAATGTAGATTAAAATATTGAAAGTGAAGGTACTACAAGAACAATAATTTAAATTCTCTGACATTTTGATCTGTCGTTGTTGTATAATAAGTTTGCTGTGAAGGCGAGTCTTTCACTATAGTGGTGCAAGCAGAGTTATAATTTGGATGCCAGAACGTATTGACCAGTTTATTGTTTTGCTGTGGCGGTCTGTGCCATTTGTTTGTGCAGAAAAATTCTAAAAGGTTGTACAGAAGGCTTGTGAACTTGAAATCAGCCAACCATGATCGAGAAAGGTTCGGGCGTGCTGGTTTCATGGGCCTTTTTGGACAGAGAGTTGATCTACTTGATCACTATGAAAAGAAGCTCGAAGTTATCGAAGACAATGTAAGGGCCGAACAATCTTCATGTCTGGGAAAGGTAATCATCAGGGTTTACATGTTCTGATTGTGTATGCGTGATGCTTGTTTCACAATACAGAATTGTATCTGGACATGGCTTAGCACTTGTCTTTTTAGTAGTTACTTTCTGTCAACATGGACAAGACTACTCTACTTGATGTGTATAAAGTTATCAATACATTAGGGTTTTAAGTGCAGCTGGTCATAGATGCATTTGAGAAGCAAGCTTAACCAAGTCATGTAGTTAAACTATGTGATTTATCTAACAAATGAATTTGCTAAATCCTGAAAGCATTGGGAACAAACAATAACTGCTGAAGAATTTTGAATTTAAAATGTGGAAGAACTGACAAAAGAATGCATATGAAGCCATTCCACCACCACCATGTTATTGCTTACCTCATATGTATATGTTGCAATAAAGATCCCTAGGTGAAGTGTAGAAGAAAATTAGTTTCTAAGAAGCTATTTTCCATTTTATTGGTCACTAAAATGTTACATGCTCATCTATTTCCTATCTTTCTTAAGGTAGGCTTCATAAATGTCTGATTGTCTTCAATTAATTATGCATATCCTATATAACAGGAGGTAGGAGCTGCCTTTGTATCTTTTAGGACACGTTTTGCCGCAGCTTCAGCTATACACATGCAGCAAGGTGTAAATCCTACACAATGGGTCACTGAGACAGCTCCTGATCCAGAGGATGTGTATTGGCCTTTCTTTTCAGCATCATTTCTAAAGAGATGGATTAGCAACCTGGTGGTTGTTGTGGCATGCGTCCTCCTTACGGTGCTATTTCTTATACCCGTTTTAATAGTCCAAGGGCTTACACATCTTGAGCAGTTGGAAATCTGGTTTCCCTTTTTGAAAGGCTTGCTTAGAATGTAAGTGGTAACTGAAAACTTTGGAGCTCAATGAGCATGTTACTATACTTTCTGATGTCTTTGCATGGTGGTAAAATAAGTTAATGTGCCTTGCAGAGCATTTGTTAGCCAAGTGATTACCGGATATCTTCCTAGTCTTGTACTTCAACTGTTTCTCTATGTTGTGCCATCCATAATGATTATGTTCTCATCCATACAAGGATACATTGCTATGAGCCAGATAGAGAAAAGTGCATGCATCAAAGTTCTTTGGTTTACTATATGGAACATTTTCTTTGCAAATGTGCTCTCTGGATCGGCTCTCTATCGAGTTGAAATTTTTCTTGAGCCCAAAAATATTCCTGCCATATTAGCTGTAGCAGTTCCAGGACAGGTGAGTGTGGTTCAGTCATCATTATGGTAATCATCTTCTTGAAATAGAAGAAGTTTGATCCTTAAATATGTTTTAGAAGTTTTGTACAATATCAACTGTAGCTCAATCTATTATTTTTGGATAAATTGTTATCAATGTTTGACTGATAAATAAAAAGGAGAAGTTTGGGACAGAACAAACTACATTGTCCAAGCAAACATGATGAAGAAGTGATTTCATCACTTATTTTCTTAATTAAGACTACCACGTAATTGTTTTTTGCAAATATCTTTTCAGCACAGACTAGGGTACATTGGCCACCACATATATTTTCCTGCAATATATAACGTTAAAGTCTAGTTTTGATTAGGATGCTAAGTAAGAGGGTAGGGTTAACCATTTAATTTTTGGACAATAACTGAAATAATCATGAACGCATGTTTACAGAACACTTGGAGATAGTGGTGATCTCTGCAGCTGATGTTACAGAAGGATAATTTAGCTAAGACCAGAAATGGTAAAATGATATTTGAAGACTAAAGTGAATAGGTGCTCCACTCGTGTGGAATATTCTGGCAAAAATCTCTCTTAACAACAAAGTGAACTTTTATTTTAAGCATTTTCCTACCGAACTCATGAGGAAGTTCATTTTTTTGGGAGAGATGGTTACATAGGAACTGAACATGTTGGTAGGATAGCTTAATGTTACCTCTTTTAGCATTTTGCATGGATATATCTATGGCTTTGACTTTGTAAAAAAAAATAAAAAATAAAAGATCGACGGCTTTATGTGATTAGTTGAGTCACTAGAATCATATGAAGTTTTGAAATGAAATGTTGTAGAATGCAATCGGAAGCAGAAATCTCTGACATCTAACTTTTATGTGGAATATGGATCTGATATGCCTGTTTTAGTACTGTTTGTTATACTAAATAACACTAATGAGAAAGATGACAAAGTTCCAATCTTTGATTGATACGTACTTATTGCATAATCAACAGTTACTACTAGAGAACTGAGTTCCTATTCGTCTTGCAGGCAACTTTCTTTATCGCCTATGTGGTTACATCAGGATGGACCAGCACTTCCTCAGAACTTTTTCAGCTGTCAACACTCATTTCCAATTTTATAAAGAGAAATATTTGTAGGAAATATGATGATGAGTTTGAGGTCCCTTCAGTTCCTTACCACAGTGAGATTCCCAGGATTCTTTTGTTTGGCCTCCTTGGTATAACATACTTCTTCCTTGCTCCCCTAATTCTGCCATTCCTCTTGGTTTACTACTGTCTGGGGTATCTCATCTACCGGAACCAGGTTGGTTGCACATTTTTCTTCTGCTTCCTTGGGATACATAAAAATGATGAATTCTATTTTGTGGGACCCTGCTAACGGGGGATGCTTTGTGCATGGGCTTCCCTTTTTCTTTTCTATTTTCTGGGAACTGGGAAGTATTAAAAAGAGAAAATGAAATGCCGTTGAATTGATCAGTTAGGTTAAAGTGGGACCCTCCTTGCTTTTTAATTTTTTTTGATATGATGATGACATGAATGAGGTTGAAGTGGAGAAATATGATAAGTGAGGACTCATATAGCTGAATGTATTTGCTTGGGACTGAAGCATATTTGTTGACTTCTTGTTGGTGTTGTCTTCTGACTCTTTCAAATTCGATAAATATTGGTTGTTATTTTTGGCTGTTGGAGAGATCTTGGTGAAATATCAAAATTCTGTTGGCTTGCTCTGGTTGATCATGTTTTATTAATTTTTTGAGCAGCTGCTGAATGTATATGCACCCAAGTATGAGACTGGTGGAAAGTTGTGGCCTATAGTACATGATTCTATGATTTTCTCCTTGATACTGATGCATGTTATAGCCATTGGAATATTTGGGCTAAAGAAACTTCCTCTCGCTTCAAGCTTAACAGTTCCTCTTCCAATCCTTACTCTTGTGTTCAACAGCTATTGTAGGAGACGCTTCCTACCTATGTTCAAGTCTTATTCAGTCGAGGTACATCTGCCTTGTTCTTTACTTGTTTTGTAGCTCGTGGTTTATATAGCTGCATTCTTAGTTTTCTCCTCTGCAGATCTTATTAGTTATTAATAAGCAACTAGTGCAGAAGTTGTTTCTTTTCTTTTAGCCATTGTTGATATGATAGTCCTTTTGGGGTTCTTGGAGAATTCAATTGACTTGGCAAACTTTTTGATGACAATTGCCCTATTTGGTAACTTTGTGAATCCAAGCATAGCTCCCATGCAATTCTTGCGGAATTTTGAGAAGCATTTAAGCATACTATAAATAGAACTGCTAACCATCTGTGGTCTGGTCTCAGCAACATATATGCAGCAATTAGAACATAGTTGCTGATTGCTGCACTTACTTAATAAAGGGCGGTATCTCTTGCATCTGGTGACTCTACATTGATGATGCATACTAGTAAACAATCTAATGTACATTATTTAATGAATGTCTAAGTGACTTGATTGCTTATTTTAATGTAAGCCAATGGATAAGCCTGCAAGTCAAGGAGGATTAGTTGGGGTTACTGTGCTTGGCTAGCAAGTCATTATAACTGTAACAGTCAGAGAGGTGACATTTTTGCATAGAGCGAATTGCATAATCTAGATATGAATATTATCACGTATTTTAAGTTCCATATACGTTGCTATAGAACCTGAGATATTTATGAAAATGAAAATGATTACTTGCTCTTTTCATTGAGCAGTCTTGTCAATTCTTAAAGTTCGATAGGCTCCTTATTTGAGTTGTCGTTTCCTAACATGTATAGTTATTGTTTTTCTGCCTTTCCATGAGCGCTACAGAGTTTGCTAAAAAAGGATAAAGAGGAGCAAAATGATCCGACAATAGCAAGTTTTCATGAGAGACTAGCCACAGCTTATCAAGATCCAGCACTGCTACATGGCGGATATTCTGGAAATAGTGCAAGTATCATCGCCCCCCTTCTTAGTACTACTGAAGTTGATGCTTAGGATGTAATCGAGCTATTGCTTGCTGTAATCATTTAACACTTTTAGTTGGCAAACATGTGGGTATGTAGTTTGAGTTCAATCTGCTACTCTGTTTCTGTATAACACCAACTTTTTAGTTCAGTACTTTGGATAACACCACTTTCTAGTTGACACTATCTTGGATAGGCAAAGGTATATATTTTACTGTCAAGAGACTTGATCAAGAATCTGCATACCAGAAAGTCCACAACTAACTATAAAGACCTGATCCTTCAGAAATTTTCATGCCTATTTTTATTTATTCTTATACGGACGAACTAGAAAAGGTCAAATGTGCATCACCCCAAAAGCTTCACTTGAGATACCTGGATTGGTCAATTATTTGCAATGATCATGAAGTGTAAATATTTGCATTAAAGATATCATATTTGTGCCTGACGTCTCTATTTGTGCGTTATAACTTTTGGGCTCTCAGTTTTTGATGCCCTCTCGTTGGAATCTTATCAGTCCCTTTCTGAACGAATGATAATTAATGAACTACTATTATACATCAAGTTACATCACAAGTACTAGAAGAATTGTTAATCATTTTGGAACTTCCATGTGGAGGGATTTGGAGTGCCCGTTGACATTTCATTTCTTGATTTTCAGTTTTTTTTCCTTCTGGAAACTTATTTGAAGAATGAAGCCTGACCAATTCATGGATCATTTGCACAGTTAATTGAATGGACTAATTTTTACATTTAAAAATAATTGGATCACGACAACAGTGTATTTTTACTAGGAAACTAGCATTGACACACAAATAAATTGAGCGAGAACCCTTCCGTGATTAGTGGCAACTCTAGATTACAAGTATAGAACTGACTTATAAAAATCTTGAGATGTATCGTTTAGGATATAAATATACCTTATCTAAAGATTCTTTTTATGTATTTGAGCTTAAATTCAAAATCTCTAGTTAAATGTGATAGACCATAACCATCCCACGACATTTTTCGGTGTTAAGAAAATCAAATTCCACTTGGCATGCAACTACTAGTGGGTGTTCTACGGCTAATTTAGCAAGGAACGAAATAAATAAAACCAGCACAACGGACGTAATTGGCATTTTGTGCCTATTATAACTGTTTTTTGTTTTTCCTTCTGTTGTTTGTTTATAAGACGTTAGAAAGGGGTGAAAAAAGAAAATGAAAAAAACCCCATTTGCAAGTGACAAGCTTCTCTCTCTAAAGTACTACTCAGTACTCCATCTGTTTCAATTTATGTGATATATTTTATTTTTTGAGAGTTAAATAATTTAAGTTTGCTCATAAAATTTCTTAAAATGAAATTTATATCTTTGTAAACTACATAAAAAGTAAAGTCACAATAATTGATAATTCAAAATATTTATAAAATATATGAAAAATTCACGATAAAAAATAGACTTATTTGAATCTAGAAATATGAAATATATCACATATATTGAGACAGAGGAAATATATTTTTTAACTGTTCGGTTAATCATACAAAGTTATGTTATCAACATTTTTCTATTTGTATGGTTCCACATTAAAAAGTGACATAAAAACCTAGTAATATTGTAACTGACACCAGCTACCCAAATTATCTCTAATATAGTGCATGTCAGTTTACATACTTTGATGTTTGAAACAAATATTATATTTTATTTAGTGATACTTAGGAGTAATTTACAAAATAGTTTCTAAATATGTAAAATTTTAATTGAAAAAAAAAAATAGAAATCAATATGCAAATCGAAAATATGAAAATTTAGCTACGCTGATTCTTGTTAGGAGCCTCACCATATATGTTTATTTTTAAAAAAAATATTGAACAGATGGGCTAATAAAGTACGTGCGGTGGAGATCGCAAATTCTTGTTAAGTGCATATGAACACAATTCCACATTGATATTAAAAACTCTTAATGTTGCAGTGCGAGTTTGGCCCAAATCAGACAATATGAGTTATATTAGGCCAACAATAAGTTTCAACGTTAATCACTTGTGGGAGTATCGTGGGTATGTTGTTGTTATAATAAGATTTAACGTTAGGCAGAAGCTTTGAGTTCCTTTTTATAATGAAGGATCGTTCTGCAATCTGCATCATGGTTTCCTATGTGTTTCATGCACGGAACAATGATGCACGATGTCTCTTTCATAATTGATAATTTCAATGTCCATCGCCTTGAAGATCAGAAAAGGAATTTATTATAATTAATAAATTCATTGATAAGTGACTTATAAACTGAATTAATTATCTTCATCATGTTGTACTTATATAATAACAAGACAAGTGAGATTTATTGTAGTGACCAAGCTTATGCCATATACTTTATCCCAGAAAACAAGTTGTATCTCTTAAAATATATGAAATCAAGAAACTGCACTCTTTGGCTGGGTCAAACTGCTTATTCCTCTGATCTCAATTTATGTGACACACTTTTCTTTTTAATTACTTTTAAAAAAGAATGATATATTTTTATATTTAGTACTAATTTAACTTTAAAATATATTTTATAGTCACACAAACATCTATAACTTGTTTCAATTCAAACAACATCACATAACGGACTAAGGGAGCATTAAAAATCTCATTATTTACAACTCCCTCTTCTCTGTATTAATTAATAAAATAATAAAATTAAATCCTTTTGTTTCTTGTTTTCTATAGTTTATCAATCAGAAGCCTTCCATTTGTTGTCACAAGAAGCACAAACAATTTAAAAATCTTAACAAGGTGAAAGAAACTTCATATAAATACCACTTCATACCAATCTAAGTTCTGCATAAGAGCATTCACAAATCCATGACTTAAATTCACAATTTATCATTTTTTGTGATTGTACTTATATATATACTAACACTAACGCTCGTGCGATGGCTAGGAAAAGAAGGGCGAGTGAGGCACTTGGTGAAAATATCCGCGATAATGATCAAGGGAATGTGGCCTGGGACGAAATGGTAAAGGAAACTGCTGTTGCAGCTGCGCTTGGTGGAGCACGGCGAGCACGGAAGAGATTCGTGGGTGTTAGACAGAGGCCATCAGGTAGATGGGTAGCTGAAATTAAAGATACTATACAAAAAATAAGAGTGTGGTTAGGTACCTTTGACACAGCTGAAGAAGCAGCAAGGGCATATGATGAAGCTGCTTGTTTACTTCGTGGAGCCAATACTCGCACGAATTTCTGGCCCTGTTCTTCATCTTCTTCTTCTACTCCGGCTCTTCCTTCGAAAATCACTAATCTTCTTATTAATAGGCTCAAAGCTAGAAATAATTCCTTAGCCGCCGCTGCTGCTGCTGCGGCTGCTTCTTCTTCTTCTTCTTCTTCTTATTCTTCTGAGCCTGTGGAAATTCATGATCAGGACAAACAGGGAGAAGAATTCAAAGAAGAAGAAGCTTATTTTTCGGATTTGCAGTATATGGAGTATCTCAAGGATCCCGAAGATCTGATTACTGAAAACAACATGATCAGTAATATGAGTGCAATTAACGTAAGCAATTTCACAAACACGTCGGAGGCATGCTTGGCTGTAAACGATTATAGTGTAATTCAGCCTGTGAAAAGCGATGAAAACTCGATTGCTGGAGAGATTAATAATAGTGTGAAAGTAGACTCAGAAGAAGAGATTGAAGAGGAAAACAATACTGATATAGGAGATGTAGAGGTAGAGCCAATTGACTTTCAATTTGTTGACGAAATTGGATCATCATGTTACTATTCACCATTTGAAGAGATTAATTCATCAGAGATAATGGAAGAGGGGATGATTTATGGAGACGAGTCATCGATGCTAAGTGAAGCTATGAGGAGGATGAATTACGAGAGGAAGTTCTCAGCATCACTTTATGCATTCAACGGAATAACAGAATGCTTAAAATTGAAGCTGAAATCTGGAGGAGGAGTTATGCAGAGAGAAAGATCTGAACAATTAAGCAGATTGATAAATGCATGCAAAAGGAACCGCAACAACAAGGAGGAAGAGGAAAAGAAAATTAAGGATAGTGAATACAGTTCAGAAAGTTCATCAGAAACTGGACCATCTTCTAGTTCACCGGAAACTGGATCATCTTCATCAACGATTTCGGAAGAAACTAATTACGATAGTGAATTGTCCCTCTGGAACTCAATTGATCTACCACCAATCTGCGCCTTTTTTACTTAGAAAAAAAATGTTTTTTTTGTTTCTGTTATTTTCAATATGTTATTGTTGGATCACGTAACTTTTGTTTTCACAGGGTGAAGATGAAGATTACTCTGTGTTCTCCTTCATTTTTTTTTCCAAGATCAGTAGATCTTGATCTAAAACAATGCAATCTAGAAGCTAAATCTAGATTTTTTATTAACTTAGAAATATGAGTTTGGACGGTGGAATGACTACTTGTTGTCCAACTTTTGATCTCTTCAAAATTGATTATGCTTTTGAATCGACTTGTACTTGGAAATAAGAAAGAAGGCTAAAAAGCTGGTAGTGAAGTTGAAGTGTAGAGAAATTCGGCCCATGTTCATTTTTATTAGAAATTAGATCCATGTGCGGAGGCCCATGTTTCAAGTAGTGGGCTTATTCTCTACGACTAACTTCTATCCCTGGTGCATCACTTCTTTAGTAATAATTAAGAGCTCGTTATAATTAGGGAAACTAAGCAAATATCTTCATGAAAGCAAAATAATTACAAATATATACCCTTTTACATTCATATCCCACTAAATAAATTACATTGTATATCCTCCAACTAATTTCACTTAACTGACACTAAATCAGTATCATATTATATAATCTTATAGTATTATTGACTAATGAGTAATTTCTGAACAAGAAAAAAAAATACCTTAATGAATGGGGGTATGAATTGTAATTTGTTTTAAGAGAATGATTATTTCTTGAATTACTTTTGATTGAAGTATGAACATGTAATTATTTTGAATTTTATTGCCCATTTGTGTAGTTTTTCCTTAATTAAGTGCATTATTAAATCTTTTTTTGGAGTATGAGTGCCAATAAATAATTAATACTAGCTTAATTCTAACACATATGTACGTAAAATATCTAATTTAACGAAATGATTATAAAAATTAATGTGCACCACAATTTTTATATGAAATTTGCCCCTGCATCAAACCATATCCGTGAATCCAATAATTATATTTCCCCCTTCTCAAACTATCTATCGTAATTTCTGAAAATAGCTGTCTCAAATTTTAGAAGTTTAAGACAAAACTAATTATTACTATTATATTTTGTTCTTAGTTCATAGTAATTATTCTTGAAGCCTACGAACACCTAAATAGAGAGATTATATCTAGACATAAATGGAGGCAAAATAATAATCCATAAACAAACCAAAAAAATCTCATAACTAAAATTTTTAATAAGCATATAACATAAAAACACGATAAATAATTTGAGACAAAATGTAACATAACTACGAAACTCATTTATGATCGAACGCCACAAATCTTAATGACGGTGGAAACTCATTGGATGACGAGTTTGCTAATGCATTTTTATTTAACTATGTTCAAGATCTTCCAACAGAGACACTAAATAGTACATGCCCTGTTTTAGCATAATCACTGCCTTATTTTTAATTGTAATTATTCTTCTCTTCTGATTAAAGAGTTTTGATAATTAGTTATATATAAAGCGAAGAATATATTGATGATAACTTTAAAAAAAGTTGAAGGCGCCAACTGGTATAGCTACTAGATGTAGCGTTATGTATGAAATTAGTTAGACATAAGGGACATAAAACAAATAATTTTAGTTGTTTAAAGGAAATTCCAAAAGTACAAGTGATTATTTATTATTAGTATAAGGGAAATCATAGTAAACAGGCAATGCCACAAGACATGGAATCGTATTAAAAATACAACTTTATTAATTATTATCCATTGATATAATTATGAGCCTGGAGAACATTGCATTATTTATCCATCACATGCATCTGTTTTCCCTACGATAATTCCCAAATATTCTCTTCCATTTTTATAATATGCTACGATAGACCTCTTCACTCCAATTAAATACTAAAATATATACGTATATACATAGTTCCAAGTGGGGATGCAGTTCGTTGCATACCAAGTATTTATCTTTGTTATTAAAAGAGCTCTAACGTAACATGAAATGAATGGACTCTATCTAATTTTATTTTTGTCATAAATACTTTATTTTAATTATCAATCATAAATATATAGTTGAAAAACTATATCATCATGAATGGTTTCAACCTAATTATCTGCAATTAGGCTCCTAGATCTACTTAATTGTTAGAATTGGAGTCATTAATACTTATCATACGAAAGGAAAAACTTGTTAAAAACATGTATGATTTTTTTTTTTTTGAAGAAACATAACTTTATTGATAAATATGCAGGTACAATTCTGTTCTTCCCTTGATTCTACTTTTCTAAGATTTATTCATGCTTTGAGGGCCGTTAGTGGCGTACTCGAACTAGGATGATTTAGATTTGATCTCTATGAATATTCCATAACTTTTGCGGAATATTCGAGATAACATGTATGATTTGAAGCACATGCATGTTTTTTATTTTTCTCCTCTTTGATCAGTGATGAAATTAATTCAGTTGTAATTACCAAATACCAAACTGATTTTTGGGTGGAAACTTAATAAAGTAAGCTAAAGATTACCAACTAATGACAGTGAAATTTAATGAAGTGGACGGACAATACAATGAAGACTTACTCAATATGTTAGATTATGACAATATAACAACAACAATAACGTGAAATTTCATAAATGAGGTTAAAAGAGGATAATGTGTCACAGTCTTACCCTCCATACGAATATAATAAAAAAAAATATTTTTGATAGATCCTCAATTTAAAGTAAAATATATCACAACATTTATGAAAAAATTAGAGATTACGACAATACACTTGATACATGAAGGTTACTAAGCCACCTAATTTACTACTAGTATAAAATTCTTTAAATTCAGACAAGTTTCTACAAATACAACAAAATGTCATATTTCAGCCCACAATAGTAAGGACCCATTCTGTATTTGATATTAGATAAATTAATCATGTAAATTATTTAATTCAGTGTCTAAATTATATTTTGAATCGCTAACTTTGGTATATATATATATATATATATATATATTTTTTTTTTTACATACTGTAATATAAAATGAAATAATAATAATACATGAATTAATGGGAAGAGTGGTGCCAGTAACTAAATAAACAAACAGAAATGTGAAAGGACGTTTATGTCCCTCCTCCTCTTCGTCTTCCTTGTCTTCCTCCTGGTTTTTCTCATTCCTCTGTAAAAGTTTCTCTATCTATATATTTATGATTACTTTATCAAATCTTAACACCCATATATATATCCAGAAAAAAAAAACAAAATAGTTGTGTGTATATATATATATAAATATAAATAATAAGATCAGTTGGTAAACAGAGCAGGTTCGGAAGTGTGTTTGGATCCGACGTCGGAGCCCACACTTCCTCCTCCTATTCTCTGTATTCCTTTATTCTTGTTTTTTTCTTCTTCTTCTTCATTTTCAACAGAAAGAGCCGAAGACGCCGTCTTCTTTCTTCCTTCACTATCCACCAGGTATGCCCCTTTTTTCTTCTTCTTATTTGTTGACATTGTGGTTGAATCGCATTTCATGATTTCAAATGGGAGAGCATTATTTCGAATTTTCGCTTAATTATTGTTTTTAAGGCTACTGATTCATAAATTGTTGTCATTATGGTTCTTCGTTTTCATATTTGGTTCTTATTTTGGGATTTTCCTCTTTCACTTTCATTCATCTGAATTTCTATGGAAATACTTCTTTTTTCCTGCTATTAAGAACAATATTGTTTTTGTTTATTTGTCTGGTTGGGTGCGTTTTATCCATTACCTTTATGGATTTTGTCCTCTGCATACCCATTTTGTTTTTTTCAATTATAGCTGATCTGACATTTTTAAATTTGATTCAGTCTGGTAAAGTGAAAACAAACTCATCATGCTCATTCCATATCCTTTTGAAAAAGGCAAGGCAACTTATAAAATTGTTTTTTTTTTAAAAAAAAAAAAAAAAGTGGATGAAAAACAGCTTATCTTGTCACCGGAGTATTTGGGGTTCGTTTGGTAGCTACTAAAGAGATAAATTATTCATGTATTAGTTTCTGCATAAGTTATAATGTTATATAATGTTTAATATCTAATTAGAATGTAAGTTATGGAATAACTAATACATGCATTATTAATATCTGCATAATTCTAGTCAGCTAGCAAACGTCTTCACCTTTCAGTTAATGTCTCCCTTCTCTTTTTCTTTTTCTTCTTTTCCATCTGCAAATCACATGAAACAACTGACGTGCAGCTTGTAGAATTTATATAGTTGTCTTTTGGGATTCATTGCAAGAAGTTGTCTATTTCAGGTATTCAATAGATTTGTGAACTGCCAAATAAAGACTAATCTAATGTTGAGTAATTAAATGCTTCTTTGCAGACAGGTGATGCTTAATTTTGGAACTTTTACTGAGTTCTGAGAGTAAGACTTAAACTTCTTCAGCTCACTCTTCTTAAACTAGTCATTTTACATATCTTGCTGTTAGTTCATGCGCATACCTTTTTCTACCTATGACCGATAATTATTTTCACTTACCGAAATTGGGGTTATGAGTACTATTAGCAACACGGTGATTGAGGCTTCATATATAACTGCCGCAAGTTGTGTGAGATTGAGGTCGTAGTTGTTAGTGTACCAGTACTATAACCAATCATTTCAATTCTTTTCTCTTATGCATGTGACAGGTATCCTTATTTCTTGTGTTCCACCTGGAAGTGGCGTCTCGTATGGGATAGTATTGATTGGCAGAGAAATTTGTCACTTGAGTCAGAGGAATGGGTGCTTGTGTATCAACTCCAGCAATTCCTATCAAAATGAGGAAGAAATTTCCTGGTCGCCCTAGAAAGTACCATGGAAAGAACTCAAAATCTGTTTCGAAAATAAACAGTGATGCAGGATCACTGATTACAGATATTGCTGTTAGTGAGTTTGTTCACAAAACCACAACCTGCAGAAGATCTGAGTGCTCCAATTCTAAAGTCCATGTAACTCAGATGCAGTGGCACCATAGTCAAATAGATGCAAATGGTATGTGATCTTTCTTATTTTGAACCTTATCCATTGCATATACTTATAATTGATGACAAATCTATCAAATTAAACCATATTAACTGCTAGCTTTTATTTTGTTGATGGCCTTAAATATAGTTCATTGATCGATGGCTGTATTGCCTATATTGTGGTGATCTTCTGTTGACAAGAAGGACCATGTGATTGTTCATTTTTCTTCAAAGCATTTCGAAAGGAGTTTAGTTGGTTTGAGCAACTGACAAATCAGAATTATTTGACTACGACTTGCAATAATGAGCGGTTTACCTGCTTTGCAGTTCTTTGCCAGGAGGATGCATGGTTTGACACAGTCAGCATTTTTGAGTCTGACTCAGATGATGAATTCAGTAGTGTTCATGGAGGTAACTACTTTGGTATCTTTATTTTTATACTTATAGAGAATGACTTGTTCAGTGTTTGGACTAAGAACACATCTTCTTCTTAATTTATACAGTGCTTGATTATTAATAGATAATGTGATCATTAGCTAGTTTTTGTCCCTTTCATTTAGCTATTTGTTATTTATGGGACGGGGTTTTTCATCTTATCTTTTGGGGAAATTTCTGAATGATTAATATTCTTGGAATACTTTTTGCTTTGTGAACCTTAGCTAGATCTCCAAGGTTCTTATAGGTATTTAATTTAGGGCAATCTATATCCTTGGCAACCTTATGTACATGTGTTCACTCTCTCTATTACATATCATAGTCTTCTCTACGACAGCTAGTTACTTCCATGAGTTTCAGTGACAAGATCATTAATGCATCAAATTCAGGTCGAGTTTCTCAAGTAAGGAAATCAACAATTATAAGGCTTTCTCTGAGAACATCTGTTGAAGAAGAAAAAAGTGGATTTCGTAAGTACCTTGTGACTTTCCATTTAGTCATTACTCTTCAGTATAAATTGAGTCCCATTTGAGAGGAATTTGCGTCATAACCTCCTGGTCATTTTGTAAACTAAGAACAATATTATCTTACTGACACATGACGTGACAGATTGACAATCCTGTTTCATTTCCTTCTTCTCATGTAATGTTAAGAAATGTGCAAAAACTAATGCAAAGGTAGCATTACAATACACTAACCATAATGGTACTCCTGTAGGTGCACCAAGAAAGTATCTTTTGCGTCCTAGGGCTGGGCTCATTGTTCCTCATTGTACAGAAGAAAAGCCAACAGTAGGAAGTTGGTCTGAGATTGAGCCCTCGACCTTTAAGCTACGTAGCAGTAGTTTTTTCATGTATGCTCTTAACTTGTGAATTAATCGGTCTTGTGTATCTTTCACAATTTAATTTATCCATTTGTTTCTTTGCATTGCAGAGATAAGAAAAAATCACCTGCTCCAAATGTGTCTCCTTATACTCCTATTGGAGTCGATTTATTTTTGTGCCCAAGAAAGATCCATCACATTGCTCAACATGTTGAACTTCCTTCTGTAAAAGGAGATGGAAAATTACCTCCTCTACTAATTGTCAACATTCAGGCATGACTGACTCCCCAACAAAGGAAATAAAAGATATTTTAGTTTTCTATACTAATGAAATAAAGTTGCTCTTCTCTACAGTTACCTACTTATCCTGCTCAAATGTTTATTGGTGATGCTGATGGGGAAAGCTTGAGCCTTGTAGTATATTTTAAGCTTTCTGAAACTACAGAGAAAGACGTCTCTCCTCAGTTCCTGGAAAGCATCAAGGTAGGTTGTGTCGGATTTTTTCAATAATAGTTTATCTATATCATACTTAATTTTAACTAGTGCCGGTAAAATGAGCTCATATTTTGGTAATCCGCCCATATTTTAATGGGTTATGTGAGTGACTTTTTATATGGGTAAATATGGGTAGATACTCATATTCAACCCATAAAAATATGGATTCACTAAAAATGTTGTAACTTCTCTTCCTTTTTATGTTCTTCTATAGAACTAATTATTTTTCTCTATAATTGAAAATGTGAAGTCTTTGGCCCTCCAAAAATATATATTTTAAATTTTGTTAATTATAATTATATTTTTTATTTGTTTAATTTTATATTGAATAATAAATAATAGTGTAAAATAAGAAAATCATGTGTTAGTATTGACATTGCTTAAAGTGCATTAAGCATGTTTTAGTCCTAAAATGCAAATATTCATTTACTTTGAAATTAAAAATATTTTCCCCTTATTATTACATAAATTTAATTTATATTGAAAAGTTATAGGATATTTTTTTTTTTACTTTTATGATACAATAAAACTAAATTAAGCATTTTCAACACTTTTCATATAAAAAAAGACTAAAATATTTTCTCCATGTTGAATTCTTAAGTAGAGTACTATTTACTCATGAAAATATAGGTAAACTAGTATTTTACCCAATCCATTTATTACCTAATTCATTTTTACCCATATCAAATATGGGCGGGTTGAATTATTATCCATTTTCAACCCGCCCAAATTTGACCCAACCCGCCCATTTGCCACCACTAAATTTATAACTTAATTATAAGAACTTATACATATTCTCCTTATCCCTGAAAATTCAACTAAGTTTTTCGATTTGGGGTGTTCTTTATCTGGCATTTGATTTGTTAGACAAGAGAGCTAAACATATTTTCACAAATGAAAGTGTTTCCATCTAGTCTGGCATTGATAGGATAAGCGCCTTATAGTATGTTTTCCCCTTTCTTGACATAGCTGGAAATCTAAGTCTTGCTTGATCGAGATGACAATACTCATGCACGTTGGGATGATTTTTCAGTTCACGTCCATGTCTCCATAGTTTTTTCCCCTGCTCCTGGGGCAGGGGATGCAAAACATTAATCTTGGGATTTCCTTATATCAAACTTTTGCTGACATGGCTTTTTTTTTTTTTTCCTTATGAAAATGTGGTGATCCTCTAAGCCGCCGTTTACTTTTTAGTAGAAATGGTTATGGCGGATAGGGAGAAATCACTGGAAGTTGTTTCCCAATTTGATTTTCTTTCTGTTGGCTTATGTGACAGAAACTTATTGATGATGATATGGAGAAGGTTAAAGGATTTGCAAAAGATTCAATAGTTCCTTTCAGAGAGAGGTTGAAAATAATGGTTGGGGCGGTTAATCCAGAAGATCTTGTTTCCAGTTCAACTGAAAGGAAGCTTTTGAATAGTTACAACGAGAAACCTGTGCTTTCCCGCCCTCAACACAGCTTTTATGAGGTGTATATATATATTCAGTGATGATCTTCTACTTACTGCTCTATGGCATTGGTTATAATAGCCAGTTTGGCAATGTGTTCGCTGTTCTTGAACATCAAAACGAATTCTATTTACCCGTTCTCTGTTACTTGCAGGGCTCAAATTACTTTGAGATTGATCTTGACATTCATCGCTTCAGCTACATAGCAAGAAGGGGACTTGATGCATTCAGAGATCGTTTACAGCATGGCATATTGGATCTTGGTTTAACAATTCAGGTTTCTTGTTATTATACTTTTCCCTTCTTGAGAATTAGAAAATGAGCTGATGCTTTGGATTTATAAATGATATGCACAGATGTAAGTTATATATATTGATAACGTAAAAATAACTCTAATTCCTTCAGGCACAAAAGCCGGAGGAGCTACCCGAGCAAGTGCTTGCTTGTGTGAGAATGAACAAGATTGATTTTGTTGACAATGGACAAATTCCAACTCTTATGAGCATTGAGGAAGATGAATGTTCATACTAATTTATACAAAATCAGTGATACATTAGCATGTTGCATGGGGGAGTTTTCAAATGGTCCCTTGATGATCAAGCCATTCCAACTTTCTATACAAGCAAAAAAAACAATAAAACATTGTATAATAAGAAATTATATTCTGAAAGATGAAATTAAAAAAAAGGTGATCATGTTGATACTGTTACTTTGTGTAAGGTTCACCATTTTTTAACTAATCACACCCTTAACATAGTTTAAGTTTAGTAATAAAAAAAAACCACTATCACTTATCATTTACTTTAAGATATTGTATATATTTTGAGAAGGCAATTGAGTGTTTTTAAATTCAAGTATATTTGCTTGGGTGCATATCAAGAGACTTGACAATTCGTTACATCTTTTTGAATTCAAGTCTACTTGCAAGAAAAATAATTGTCTGGCGTGAAGAGATTGTTTGTACCATGTGAAAAGATTATATTAAAGCATAGTTAGGTTACTATTATTGTTCACTAATTGATCTTCATAAAATTATGTGTATTTGAAAGTTTCTAATCACAAACATTTAATTATAAAATGAACTTGGAGTATGTGATTAATCAATGCGGTGCCTTAGGATATTTTAATATCTTGTTTATGACTATATATGATCTGCTCATTTGATAAGATTGTATAAGAATTGAGCTATAATTCCAAGAGCTCTTATGCCTTATACCTACAAATAAAACAAAATTATTATATGTTAATTACATTATAGCTTTAGGCCACCAATTTTGTTGAGTGGCACCTGAGGTAAGTATGAAGGTTCATGATTCTTTTTCATGTTTGAATTTCATCATTGTAATTTAAAAAGATAGTTTTGAGTTCTGATATTGTTTGCAAGTATAAAACACTGAAAATATTTGAATTTCCAGTTTGCCGCCTAAATAATAATGAGACTGAGACATTTCTTAACTTTTATTTATTCAAATATAAAAAGGTTTCCCTATCATATTCCATAGTTTGATTTCACCAAGTGTTGTAACATACTACGAAGATAACTGAATGAAATATCAGACATGATTCTCTTTCTTATTAGATCAGTTTTTTAGTCTTTATGGAGCTCACTCGAATTTAGTTTGAAATTAAGGCGTAATTGCTTAACATGAAGTGTCACGTTTAATCATGCTGTTCATTTTTTTGTTGAAGTATATACACAGGCTAAATAGCAGAAATAGTAAAGAAAGCTCTGTAGTAAATCATACCCTCTATGCCCATGATATATATATATATATATACAAAAATAATGTGAAAGCTGTATAAGAAACGAGCTAAACGTGTAAAATACAAACTAAAAAAAAGTGAAAAGCAAATAAAAAGAAAAAAGAGATTGTAAAATCAAGTTTGGATAGCAAAAGGAGAGCATTTTAATGTTCTCCAACGTGTTAATGAAATTTGCAAACCACTTTGAGCATCAATATTCTGGCTTATCCCTTTTGATTTCTATGATGTGAACTTGCATTCTTATGCATGATTTCTTCACCAGCTTCCTGAAGATCTGTAAGAACATTCACTACAAGGATCGATACGAAACCTCAAGAATGTTGCAAGTAAAAACAAGCTGCATCGCTCCCTAGACTTTCGATGAACTTTGAGATACCAATAAGAGAGACACAAAGTCCTCCTCTTTGCCATTCAAATTATAAATCTGCATGCAAAAGAAAAAAAAAACTTGGTAAAAGTTTGTAAAATAGCAATATTTGACTAAAGTAGGTGAGTCAAATATGTCTAGTTGATGTAAAGGAAAATATGGCAAGATTTATTTCACCTCCATAGAATCGGGACCTACGACCAGCTTTTCGAGCTTGACTATCCTTCTTCGGGTCAAATGTCTGGGACTGAGATAACAAGGGCCCCGAGAACCCAACCCTTCCTTGTTGGCCATCGTAATCCTGGTCATATTTCAGAGAGATCACATACCATAACACCATGATGTAAATGATTACCAGATGTTTTCTCCCCAAGTCATATTTTTACGCTTCAATCCCTAGCTAATTAGGTTCGGCTACATGAAACATCACCATGCATTATTGCTCCATTTTTGACAAATTTCATTTACACAATACTTTGGGGCTCTCTAACACTAGATGTTCTCTATATATTTTCTACTGACAAGCAAATCTCTGAACATACAAAAAAAAAGTTCAAGCACACACGGAACTACATGAAAGTATATATAGTGTATACTAATATGTGATCAAACTTCAATCTCAACAAGATGATATCAACTATATTGGTATTTTGCTTCCTTTGTGTTATTTTTCATTCAGTCTACATGAATTTTGATAGATTATATGAGTCTTCTAAAACAATCTCATTCCGGGTGACTTAAGGTCTATCTCGTCTACTTTGAACACTTCCAATTATCATGGTATCACACTTCTGGATCAATACAGTTAGATATCCATGAAGGACATGACCAAACCATCTCAGATGACCTTATCATTTTATTCTTCAGATGGATCATTTCTGGCACATCCATCTCACATTTTTACAACACTCATCTAGTGATTTCGTCTATGTAAAGCACAATTACCACTAGGCTTCATTGTATCATACATGAAATTTGCTAAAACTTTTTCTCCCCCCAAACTGTAATGTAATTAAACCTTAATGAGGGACCAAAGAATCAAATACAAAAATGTTTTAGTCAGCAACAGCAATTGGAAGCAGCTAAGTTAGTGGAAGATTACTAACCGCTGATAGTTCCTGATCAGACAAGTCAAATGAATCTGGGCGTTCATGATGACCATGTTTCCTATGGATAGAATGCTGGAAAGTGTGGGTCCTTCTTAAAAACTCATCATTATCTTGCATATTTGATTCCAAGGTATCCCCAGAGTGGAGTACACCAGAAGGATCGAAGGCACTCAACTTTTGACTTCTTGAATTGGGAGGTGGATATAATCTTGCGGCTGCAGAATCCTGCTTTCCTTTTTTGGCCCATGCAAAACCACTCGATTCTGGCATTTGCACAGGAACAGAAAGAACGGTGCTGTCTCCTTGAGACTCATCAGTCATCTGAGAAGCAGCGTCTGATACTGTGTCATACAACGGTTTCATTGATATCCGTGAGACAATAGCTCGTCTTCCTTTAGATATATGTGCATTACTACCGTAATTTCTATGAGAACCATGAACATTTGCCTCAACTTCCTTCAAAAATGCAAGACAAACCTTCTTAATATACTATCAAGAGGAAATGTGAATGAATGTATGTGTCTGTGAGATAAGACAGAAACCTCTGTTGGAACAACTTTGCAGAAACTGCTTGGTTCTTGAAGACCTTTCCGGGCTTTTCTTGAATTTTTTGAAGTTTCCGATGTTTGCACTGTGGAACTGGCTCTCTTTCTGAAAATGCAAGGCTCAAATTAAGTTTTAAAGAGGAATAAGAGAGATGCAAAGTCACGAAAGGTGCACGGTTATTAGAAACAGAGATGTATGAGATGTATAAATTTAATTCGTTGGAGCCAACTCACTTGAAGTCTGATAATGATGTGTTTGGGTAGGTTAGCTAGATAACTATGAGGTGCAGCATTTAACTAATGTTCAAAGCAATGAATGACGGTGAAATGCATATATTGTTTTACTGGTCCATATATGGACTAGGCAATGATTTAATGGAACCATGTGCAGTAAAATCCTTTCCATGAAGAAGAAGAAGAAAAAGAAGAAGAAGAAAGGAATTCACCTTCTCGCTTCTTCCCTGAACTTTGCATCAATTTCCTTGTTCGGTGGGTATTTAGGCAGGCTTGATGAGTCACAAGCATAAGGCTTGGTATTGAAATACTAAAGAAAGGTACAGCACAAATTTGAACCAAAAAGTTAGCAATAAGAGAAACCAGGTTAAAGAACTATTATGCTTAAGAACAAATGAACAAAACATAAACTTCATCAATACCAAAGAGGAACCAAAAACTAAAAGAAAAATAAAAAGAATGAGGTGACTCTGTTACGGAAATTTTCCAGTGAGATAAAAACTCATACACTGCTGTCTTTGTTAAGCTTACCTCAGAATTGAGAGCAGATGAAGCAGTTCCACGTTTATGAGGATCTATTGAAATAAGTGTTTCAATAAGGTTAACAGCAGTTTTTGGTAATTCTTTACATCTATCTCGAAGTGTACTGTCATATGGTTGCTTGGGCTTAAACATGGTAGCAAGTGGAAGTTTAGACCTTTTCCAGTAATCTTCGGGTGGAGAACCACAAAGTTTGAAAATTTTGTGCAATTGCTCAACCTGCAGAATAGACAAAATCAGAATCTTTTCACAATTGACAAGAAACAGTGATATTACTAAGCATTCGATATAGGAGAACGATTTAATCACTTCATAATATTTTGAGAGGCTTCGGTCGTGTTAATTTAGCACTATTTAGCAATCATGTCCCATTCTTGCAACAGGCTCACAGATATGTGTAATAAATATAATCAAATTCAATAGAAGTTCTTTGGGAAATACTGACCTCGGTCCTCCCTTTCAGGAGTGGCCTTCCGAAAAAGAGTTCTGCAAAAACGCAACCAACACTCCACAAATCCACAGTGACCCCATAACTTGTTGATCCTAATAGAAGTTCAGGAGGTCGATACCATAATGTAACCACACGACTGGTCAGTGGTTGCTTGTGCCTAGCACTAAGGAAATTCGCAAGACCAAAATCTGCTATTTTCAGAGTGCCTTCATTGTTAACCAAAATGTTGGAAACTTTTATATCCCGATGCATTATCCCTCGTGAATGGCAGTGCTCTAGTCCTCTCAGTAGCTGCTGCATGTAGCATTTAATCTACTTCCATGCAAAAAGAAAATTCAATAAACAAAGAGAATCTTCTCCCATTTACATTTTGCAAGACAAGATAGATTCAAACAATGATCTTAACACCTAACTCAATGAAAGAAAGACAGTCAAAGATGAACCAACCTGTGAATCACTAAATTTGATGTCAGGACATGATAATAATCCAGATAGGTCATGTTCCATATACTCGAAAACAAGGTAAATGCTACATGATAACCGAGAAGTGATTATCCCTTCCAGCTTCATAATGTTTGGATGGTCAAGTTTGCGGAGAATTGCAATTTCTCGTGCCATAAATCTGACACTATCTGGTTGGAAATTATCAAATCGCACCTTCTTTAGGGCAACCAATTTACCATTTCCGATATCACGTGCTCGGTAAACACTGCTATATGTACCTTGCCCAATCTACAGATGTTGAAAGAAGAAAGAATCTTCGTAAGAAGAAAATAATTTACATTAGTAGGGCGATAATGTACCACTAAAATTACCAGACAAAGCTAAGTATTAAACTAAGAAGCCAAAGTCAAGATATGTAGCTAAATTCCTCAATATTAAGTTATAAACCATATCACACCTATATCCCAGCTCAGATCCGACTCAATCTCGCACTGTTATTATATCTCTATGGTTTTCTTCAGATTAACAACTCTGACTATAAGCTTTTCTTTCTCCAGAGGTAACATAAGGGAACTACAAGTAAAGCAGAATTCAAAGGTATTTTCAGTTCATTATAGACCTTGTAATTCCTAATAACTGGAAGTAGTGCGTGGATCACATGCAAGTTCAGATTGAAAGATAAGGATGGCAAGTAAAAGCAAAAAAAAAAAGCCCTCCTCTTTTGGGGAGGATCAAGATCATTAAAATGCTACCATGAGAGGGGTTAAAGAAATGGTAAATTATAGTCTCAGCAAAAACAAACTGGCTAAAATATGCACAGAACTTTTAGCCAATTACTCAAATTGAAAGGCTGATGATTGAGTAGGAACTGATGAGAAAGCATGATGTGGCGCAGATTTCTCTCAGACACTTGTTCATCAAAAATAACCTTGATAGAATAACTGAAGATTTTCAATTAATTAACTATGCGTCATTCCCAAATTAGTTTTGCATCAACCATAAAAATCCTCTGTATCTAACTGCTCCTTATTAGATGCATCAACCAATATTAGATAACCTCGCCTATATGCGTTTCAAAACATCCTAAAAGAGGAAGGTTATGGAAGGTTGATGCCAGTGTAAAAATAGTCAAACTATGATTAAAGCCGAGATTTTAATGATCTAATGAGATTCCCTTAGATTCTGTCAGTAGGCTTCCTTACATGATTGATTACAGTAAAATAGGATACCATGACTTGAAGTAATACCTAATCTACAAATGGCGTATGCAGGAGTTAATGCTAACATGAAGCACCACAATATTCGTCTTTTTGGGGTTAATGTTTGCAATGGTGCCTTTTCCTTCTGCAACGGAATGGAAGAAAAGTAATGGAACTGCTATTGAAAGGATAACCTTTTTATGTTGCATACACACATGAATACAAATTTGTAAAATCAAGAATACAAGGAATCATATCTTTATTAGGAAAACATTGATTACCTTTTCTAATTTCTGGAACATGTTTGATTTCAGAGGCATCCATCCATCAATGGCTTCACCGGCAACGGCAGTCAGCCAAACGGGCCATCCGGCGGCCAAATGTTCACCTTCAGTTAACCTTCCAAATTTGATGCTAAAACTAGCCTCCTTTTTATCAGAATTTCCCTTCTTGGATGCTCTCAATTTTCCCGAAAATCGTCTGACGGAATCCTCCCCTTCTTTCTCAGGCTCCTCTTTGATCTTCTCCAAAGGGGCAAATCCAATATGCAATAATGGATCGACATTCCCTACACTGGCGACATTCACCGACGAATCGTGAGGCGGGGAATGGGACGTGGCTTGCTTGGAGCTGACGCAACCCATGACCCCCCAAAACCCATAAATGAATTCGATCCAGTTGGGAGAGACCCCAGATCGACCCGTATATAAAACGGGTCAAGGGAAGTGAAAATAATGGGTGCGCGAAAAAGGGTCTCTCCCCAAATTAGCTCATTGTATCTGCGAAAAAGAGATTTGTTTTCATAAAATTGATCTGAGAACAGAGGTAATAGTTTGAGGTGGAGGAGAACAGAGAGTTGGGATTCCTTCTCTTTCCTTTGCGTGATATGCGGAGATGAAAAAAGAAGGATTTGAAAAGGAGGCCAAGAAATTAGAGTTGGTGTCGAGCGATGCGAAAGCAGAGGAACAACAGAGAAACAAGAAAGAGAAAAATATTGTGTGGTTGTATTTGTGGGTCCAAGATTCAAGAATCATCATCATCATCACCAACATCATCTTTTTCTTTTGTTTTTTCACTTTGTCTGTTGAGACCAATTCATACGCCATTTTTACAAAACTTTCATTCTTTATACACAGAAAAAGAGAGGCAAATTGCCGCATAGGTAAAAGTAGCCGTTAGGAGTTCGTTTTCTTTCCTTCTCTTTTTTTTGTTGTGTTGCTTTTTCTTTTACTCGTTGGGGTCCTGTGCTGGTGAGCTGCTGCTGCTTATTCAATAAACAAGCCAACTACTCATCACTATCTTCAGATTATTGAGTAATCATAGTGGCAAAATAATTGTTCAGACTTTGACTGAAAGACAGAAAGTCATGCTTTTTTGGACAGATAGTATAGTGTATAGTATTTTTCAGTATATTGTTATACTTTCTAGATTACCATATAAAGAGTTACAAGTTGTTCTTATATGTTAATTATATATTATAGAGCTCGTGAACTTTCTTTGAGTGCATTAAACTTAATACGAGTCTAGGGGTGGAGATAGAGGATAGCAACGGGTTCACCTAAATCTGCTTGGCAAAAAATTATATTGTATATAAAAGTATTTTAATTTTTATTATGTATATATATGTTTTTTTTTGGACGTCCTAAATATAACATTAGTGGTTGAAGTCTTAAAGATTCACAGTGAGGTTCCAAGTTCAAATTAGGTGAGGAGGAACTATCAAGAGATGCAAACGAATTATGGTATCAAAAGTTGACAACTTTGCTTGAATAAGCTCTCCTTTATTCTTCTGGACTAGAGTTTGAAGCCTGGCCCAGGAAGCTTCAATGACAAGGACAAACTATTACACCTTTTCTTTCTTTTTTTGTTGCTTTATTAGACATCTTAGAAACTAGCAATAGAATTTACAAATATTTCTTGAGACCAACCAACAAATTCAAGGAACCAAGCATGTGGTTTTCAACAAGAATAGATTTATTAATTATAAGCTTTTTGTACAGAAGTAAGAAGCTCAAACCACATCTACTTTTCCTAATGCTGCAATCTTTTCACACAAGGGAATTTTGTTGTTTTCGGAAACCAAGATAGTTTTGTGAACTGAAGGCCTTCATGTCACAGTTTCTTACGTTTTCAATGCTATCTTTGGCTGTATTTATTCCTCGTTCCTCTATTCCTAACAGTAGGAATATCATGATTATGCTTGCCTTCATATGTTGTTATGACAGCTTTTGGATCAGTTGAAGCCCTCTCGACTTGTTTGCGGACATTGCATCCAGGATATGTGCACCGATAGTAACTCCTGTATATCAAGTTTAGATGCATAAGCGGATTATTCATGCCATCTAGCAAAACAACCAGGACACATCACACATGTGAATACATATTCTGGAAGGACAAAGAACTAGTATTGCTCAAACAAGACACTGCAGCTGATTATAGCACTTAATTCTAATCTCCAGAGAATCTTACTGCACTTGTTTGTTCTAATGACTAATCATAGATTTCTAAATTCTGCCACATGCTTTCGCATAAAAATTCATACATTTGGTTCTTCCTGTTTCGTAAGAAATGTAATCAGTGTTGAGTAAACCTCTGGTGACTTTCTTAACTACATTGTGGAAGTTTCCTCTCGTATGGGACTTCACAATGTATCCATTTCAAACTATAGTTTGTAAAATCAAGATAGACACAAATTTTGAACTATTGTTTTGGTATATTTAAGAAATTCAAGGAGATAACCTAACATCATTTCCTGAAGAGTTCACGAAAAAGCACTATACATGCACACACAAGTTCTTTAGTATAACTAACTTTACACTAAACAAGACTCGTGCACAACAGCAACTAACATCAAATTGAAAAAAAAAATCGTGCAGTCAGAAGATATGTAGACTATATAGGTACCTCGGATGCTGAGTCCCCTTTACCACCTTCTGCCCATATTTTCGCCATTTGTACCCGTCATCTAAGAAATCAACTTCACTTCTCGTCTGCAGAACAATCTTGGATTCAGCTACTGTGACATGTGATGAAGCTACAGGCTCAACTGCTGTCTTCCTGTGACATAGTAACTGAATTAGATACATACTTTTGTTGCTCTACAAATTTTTTCCTTGTTTTACAAAAGAAGGATGGGGAATTGTTTACTCATGAAAGGAGAACTCACATTCTCTTTGCATCTGGTTCATCATGCCCTTCATCATCTACGTCTATCAAATAGCTTTCGGTTTCATCACATTCTCTTTTGACAAGAAGTTCAGATGCCATTTGGGTTGGAACCTGGTCAGAACGAGACGGAGAATACCCATCCGAGCTATTCATTACTGTCCAATCATGTGTACTAATATCTGGTCGAACTCCAAAGCAGTCTGTATTATCCAAAGCAGAACCATTTTTTCTTTGTTTGGTTGGTTGATCATGGTTGTGCCGGCCATTATATGTGATCTCAGTTATGTGACCATCAACAGACCGCTCAACCTTCTTCTTCACTGGACATTTGAGATGTGTGCACTTATAGTAGCTCCTAGGGCATTCACTAGCTTTAACCTTTTTCTGGCCATATTTTCTCCAGTTATAACCATCACAAGCTGGCTTATCGAGAGCACCAAAGGAGGTCTTGTTCTCAGATTGAGAAACCTCCAGTTGTTCAAATTGCTTACCCTGATTGTCTGATGGTTTGTTATCCAAACTAGTTCGCATACATTCCTTTATCTGCAAAGAAAACTCATTTGGATCAATCGACAACTCATGTCCTAATGCTTCTACTGAAGCCACCTGAGAGGAACACTGATCTTCGACTTGCATTTGCATATATGAACTAGAAAATTCAGCATGTGCTGTAACATGTGCTAGAGCCTGCTGATGTGACATTCCAAAGGGACTCTGCAATCAAATTGAAACCATAAGTAACCACATGAGGCTAAAAGTAATGTTGATGACTTTTAGTTTAACTATTTCTATAACAAACTTAGAAACAGTCTCTCTACCACACAAAGGTAGGGGTAAGTGTTAGAGTTTTGCTCTGATTTTCTTATCATAATTTAAGATTTATTTTTACTTAAAGAAATGACAAAACATTACCATAAATGTTTTTACTTTCAAGAAAATATAATATTCTTTCATATTTGATTTATTCTTTCCTTTTAGAAAAAAGTTTTGGAGTAGCTAGTTCTTTTCTACTAAGAAAAGGTTTTAGGACTCTATAAATATAAGTTTATTTCTTTGAACAACAACAATAACATCCACAATGTAATCTAAGAGTCTTGTTTATGGGGAAATTTATTCTCTCTAAAGTTTCAATGTTTTTCTTTATATTAATTTTGATATAATAATATTTTGATTTTTAATATAAGTTTTTTGTTATCTAATTTATCAATTATATAATTTGCAAATTGTAAGCTTCAGCATGACGCCCTAATTCAGCTTCAGAACCCAACAGTAAGGTCTACATTCACCCAACTCTCCCCATGTATTTCTACAACACAAATATAAAGTTTGAACCAAAATTACTGAATTTTACCGAACTCATAACACTCCAATTCTAGCTCCGTAACAAAAACATGTTTTTAGGATAAAATTTAGCAAAGTAGCAACATCACTAAATCAAAACATAAAAGAAGAAAAAAAAGCAAATCTTTGGCTATTATTGATTTATTATTGCAAGTGAAATGAAGAATTGAGTGGATTATATATACCTGAAGTGGGGAAAGAAAGCCAGGAGAATTAAGGAATCCAGAAGGACTCAAACCAGAGGGAATCATGAACAATTGAGGATTCACAGGCTGATTTTGGTTATACACAGAGTTCTTTTGACACCCTGCAAGATCTCCAGAATATTCGTATCCGGCAAGAAGCTGGGAGAAAGAAGGAGGACAATCTGCAGAATCAGGGCTCTGATCAGATAAGAAACTGGAAACAAGAGACATTGGACCTGGGCTGAAAGAAGACATGTTAAAAAAGGATTCGAATGAAGGGCGAGGTGGAATTGTTAAAGATGGAAACGATATTGCTGAAGCTTCCCCTGTTTCCCCCATTTTCAGTCTTCTTCTTCTTCTCAAGAGAAAAAAAAAATAAGAGATGAAAGTGGAGTTGCTTTTCCTGCTATCCCTTTCGTTCTGATGTGTATATATATTGGTGGAGTATATGATGGGGGCTGCACTCGTCACTCCTCATTCGTCAATATACATAGAGATATTTTATTAGACGCGAAATCATGATTTGAAGTTTATTACTAACTTGAGTTATAGTTAAGTTAGTTACTTACTGAGTGTACAAAATTCGGATAAAAGTTATCCGATTTGGTCAAACACAAAATGTGCACATTTAGAGTAAGTTTGGATTGCCTTATTTTGCTATTTTATAGTCAAAATAACTTGTAAGTATTTTAAGTTAGAGCTTGTTTGGCTAAAAGTTTAATTGGATTGGAAGGAGGGAATGTATTTTACTTCTTTTGTACTCATGTTTTAAACTGTTTTTCAACATTCTTTTGAGAACTTTTTTCCAAATTGTTAGTAGAAGTAGTGTTTGGCAGACTGGCTAATTGTTACTCCATTTGGTGAGAGTTGGCACAACTATAAATAGCTCAAGATTTACTATTTCACATTAACTGAAATTCAAGATTTTTTATTGTCTTATAAAAGTTTTTTGCCAAATCCAAATTAGGTAGTAGGACTAATATGATTTCAACTAGTACTCCCCAACAAAGTATAAGATGTCAAATTAGTGAGTAATGGTAAGATGTTTTAACTTCCCCAAACTAAAATACTCCCTGTGTCCCTAATTACTTATCCACTTTTTCTTTTATAGTTGTCCCTAATTACTTGTTCATTTTAACAAATCAAAAAATGACAAATTCCTTTTACCTATTATACCCTCAATTAAATAACTAATTATTTTGAAAAATGTAAAACTTTTCATCCACTTCATAATTAATAAAGGTAAAATGATAAACTCATTATGTCATTAATTATTTTTTTAATAGATGTGTCAATTTAAAAGTGAATAAGTAATTAATGACAAGAGGATAATAAATTAGAATACTGAAAGTTGAGGCAATTGATTGTTAATATCTGGACTGGAGTAGAGGAGTAGTGTATTTTCAAGTTGCCAAACAAAAGGATAAGATGTCAGGCTAGTGGGCTAAAAGGGTCTAAATAAAGAGTACTACACATTGGATATACAATGAATTGTTTACCTACCAACTGCCACTTGGGAGAAGTCGATACCTCCACTTCCTTAATACTTCCCTCTGTTTTCATAAAAGTGGTTTTCTAAAATGGAATGACAAACCTTCTCATTTTTAATTTTAAGATTGTGAGTTCGAATCATTAAAAAAATAAAAATATAAGAATTCTTAACAAGGGATAAAAAATTGGACACCATCCATCCGTTAAAAAGTTACCTACTTGCAGAAAATAAGAAGTATTTTATTTACAAAATTAATATCTTCTTGATTTACGAAATATTTTTCGTTTTGAAATAAAATGAAAGGATAAAAAAATATCCGTTATTTTAAAATGGAGGGAGTACTTTTTATATGGTATATATTGCTAGTTCAAATAATTTTTGTATGAAATATCTGGTAGTTCAATTAGTTAGTTGAACTTCACCTTATTTGGTAAAAATTTGATTTCTCAAAATGCATACAATAGTTTAACTCAACAAGATAAAAATATACAACAAAGCAAATGATATCTAATTGGGGAGTAATAAATGGAAATTAATCAAGAAGAGAGTCGGCTGATAGAAAAGAAAATATGAATTAATATACCTACTATATTATTTCTGAAAATTTTAGAAGGAAAAAAAGGGAACATATGTATGTCGGGTATACGTCATTCTTAGCTTCGAATAAACACATAACGTAACATATGGTCCAGGGCAACTGCATCAGCATCTCATAAGGTGCAAGCTAGTGGCATTTTCCTCACAAATAAAGTCATTTTTTGTCCTCTAGCTATCACAATAACTCAATAAAGCCTGTCTTTTCTGACAAGAGGCAAGTTCCCACTTGCCAACTTGACAAGTCAAATCCAGTAAAGCTGAAAGATAACCCAATCATAAATATTGGGTACAATCTTTTAAGCTCAGTAAACAGGGTCATGACTCGTGTGCACTCTCAAGGGAGGAGCCTACATAACCTTAACGGAGTATAAATAATTTTCTTGACACAGGAGATCTCCAAGTTAGACCCATACGCAATGAAATTCAATGTGGCTTGGTCAGGGGAATTCTATATACATTTTGTTGGACATCAATTAGCACCAATCAGATAATAACGTGACACAATTATTGTAAAATAAAAATAGATAGATACAATTGATACTACAATGGTGATTGTACCCAGGAAAAATGGTTCATGCGGGAGAAGAATATGGTGCCTGAAGCAGATCTTTTTGAATCAGGGGAAATAACTCAGACTTTGGACTCGATGAAATATGTAGATGAAACAGCAAAGCCCTCTACATCGTAAGTGCGAATAAGTCTTTGTCTCTTGCCAGGAGATTCAAGCCAACAAAACTCAACATGAAATGCTGTGGATTCTTGCACATTCTTGGCCACATCAGATGGGTACCCCATGTAAATGCCCCCAGGCAACAGAGTAAGCTGGAAACCACCGTCGAAAGTCACTAGGTTTTTGGACATGGTACCGGTCCAATGTACATTCGTTGTAATATTAGTAGCACCAGAAGTAGACGTGATATCCTTGATTTAAGAAGGAAATTATATTAGCAACCAAAAGCTAAGACCAAAGATATTCATTTCAGCGCCTGAAATAAATAAAGCAAAATGAGAAATCACAACTTTCCCCACCCTCCCATCTTTTTTTGATAATTAACTTGGGACACCAACAAGAGAGAAACAATTTTTGCTAAAGGGTTGAAAAACAAAAAAAGAGAGTTGAGAACCGTTCTAATTTAGTGTTAATTATCCTCCTTCAGGAAAAACAACAAATTGAATCTCCATATCTGAGTTAAGCTTATGGTGACAACTCCATTCTACCAATGCATTTGTGTTTCATATAGAGCAGAGGATCCATCCAGACGGCAAATTCATCATATCATTGAACTATTTCAAATTCATTTCTCAAAGTAGTTGCATGAAAGAGAGATTCCATTTACTATCCAAGTGTAACTGGGCAGGTGACCCTTTCGTGGATACTAGTAGTTCACCATTACTTAACGATCGGATACAAGGAACTGATTGCAAGGAGCTAACAAACCTGAACTAGCTGGCCGTCCTTGTCAAATTCAAGAACAGCAGTTGTATTTGCTTCACTAATTGTTGCTCCATAAACACCAGTACGTGTTGTTCGCGAATGACCTTTCCAAGTTCCAAGATGAGGCAGAATTCTTTCAGTATCCTCCTACAAGATGACCAGGAATGCATAAGAACAATCATTTGGTTCTGGTAACTAACATGTTGAATCAAACTATGTTTAGGTAGTCCAAACGAAGAATAGAAGGGCAACCCTTCCCCTTTCAAGTCAAAATTACCTTGAAATTGTCAAAGGAAGGAGGAATGGCCTCTCCATTACCTCTTTCTTCAAGGAAAACTAAAATCATTTCCAGTATTCCTTTCGGGTCCATTATATGAAACGCTCTCACTCGCCTATCTTTCTCCAGTGAATAAAGACAATTTTCACATACAATAGAAGGCCGTTTAGAGGGAAGCTTCAGATTTCTGTGAAAGAAAAGAAGGAATTATAGAATGATATTAACACATTCAAAGCCAGGAGCCAAAAGATAAAGCTAATAAAAAAATATGAATCAGTCCTTCATGAGAAAAGATCCCGTGCAATGTACATAACCTTTGCAATTGGTTATTAGAAGACGGTCTATAATTTCTAATATGAAAGTCAGAAGCAATAATATGCCAGCTAATTGATCTGATGAAGCTTATGAGATGTCCAAGATCCACCAATATTTATTTGCTAGTAGGAAAGATCTACTAATGAATGCTTAATTGTATGAGATTCTTTTACATAGTTGATATCTTTTAAGTTGGGAACTAATTACTGCTATGATGAGAGGATTATTTACATATTGATCGTCTTATTTGCCTTTTGGAGTTTGTTTAACTCAAATTCTTAGGCATTGGCCTTTTTGGTTTGTTTTAGTACAAGGTGAAAACTGAATATGTTTGAAAACATCAGTGATAAGCACACAGACCAGAACACAACAGAGCCAAGGCAAAAAGTGAGAAACAGCAACATTAAGGTCATACTGGGTAGCATTTCCAAAATAAAGCTAGCAGCAAAATATATGCATAATTTCAACCTTTGATCTCATCAGAACTGATATTTTAACTTATCGATTGAGTCATCTCCACGTAAGAAACATTTACCTTGGTGATTCTTCTCCGATATCATCTTCACCTAGCACTCCCTGTCTTAACACAGTCTCCAACATGCCAGCAGTCTGATATCTTAGTGCGTATGCCTTCTCCTTGGGGAAGAAGCCAATCTGCAAACTACTTTTAGTGGTACCTCAAATGCAATAAAATCTGAAAAGAAAAAGAAACTGCAGATAACAATCTTAATTAAGTATGACCAGTTGTGGATATAAGTTAGTTCTCTGTCTTAGTGAAGCTCACCTGTTGATATTTGTCCACGGTAAACATGTTGGTCTCTTTGATTTTGTACTCAAACCACTCTGACTCACAATCATCGCCAGAAAATGAAGTGGTAGATGGAGGTTGTTTGATGTATAACCTAAAATTTTGAAGCCGATTAGTCCACTTGTTTCCCAGACCACAAAGTGAACACATATTACAGTACCCAAAGTTAATGAAGAAACCCTATACATTAGTGTCCACTGTTAACTAATTTTATGCGGATAAAAAGGCATCAGAGAGGCATGTGTGAATTTGGCCTCCTTAATTGTTGCTCCAAATTTACTGTATTTAAACCAGTGGAAGAATTTGAGCTTTGGGCTGACAAAATCTACTTGCACTTAAAGATATGCATGCCACTAAATGGAAAATTTCTCAAAATTCACAAACAAGAAAAAGAGAAATTCACCTGGATTTCTATATACTCCCTAAAGTTCACCTACATACGATTAAACTATAACCAAATAACATGAAGTGCAAACATTGAAATTTCCGTGGTATTCTCCTCAATTCTAATGGTTTAACTTTACCTTAATCTCAAAGAGTTTTTTTAACTTCAGATGACTAACAACTGCCTTTAGTTTTATTTAAATGCTAATTACATAAGTACTAGTAATTTCATAATTACAAAAGAACTAGACTGGATTATTCTCAAAGTTAGAATGTATATACTTACATACTTTACACATATTAGTCACGGAAGAAGCTACAAAATTGTTAAGGACTGTTAATCCAAGTCCCAATGCAGTTCTTATAGCAATCACATTCTAATTTTCATCAGAAACTAGCAAGGTTAAGACACATTGTTTGTTACAAGTAGCTCGCTAACTACCAACAGGGAAGAATCAAATTATAGGAACTCACGTTTGTAATAAACTCATCAGTTCACCTTCACCATAAGATCCCACAGCAAGCTTCGTTGTAATTTTATGCATCAAATTGCCATGACCATCAAATTGCTGCAAAATAAATCAAGCAGATGAAGAAATCAAATCCAATGCACCTTTCCAGCTCAAACTGTTCATGATTGCATACGAATATTAACCAAAAATTCAAAAGTCATACAAATGCATGTATTCAAATTTTAAAAGATATACACATATATATAGACTATGCATCCACTGAAAGAGAGAAAGAGGAAAGGAGTTGACACTGACATGGAAAGAGCCGGTCCAGTTGCCCAAATTGAGGCGAATGAAACTGTCAAGAGCGTCGATACTTATAGGTAGTTCGATTGTATTCCGATCACCTTGGACCACCGTGCCATTTGTACCGGAGCATGACGGTGATTTCCTAGACTGGTACTTGGGAGTCCGGAATGGAAAATTTTGGGGTATAAAGAGTTTCTCGTTCCATGAACTTAGATTAATCTTTCGTGTATTGGAGGAAGCGAGTGAAGTAGGAGGCACAAAAATGGCTGACATAGCCGTTGCCATGACGGAGGGAATTCGGACGTTTCTTCCTGCTAGTACTCACCATAGATGAATAATCTTATCCGATAATCTAGGAAATTTGCTCCTCAGCTTTAGTGACCCGACCCGACCCCGAAAGAAGAAAAAAAGACCCTTCCCGTAACGCACACATCAAATAAATAAGAGATAAAATATCAAAAATACATCTAAATTATCTTCTTCTTTTTTTAATTTCATATCTAAACTATGAGTCTCAAAAAAAAATATATAGTTTAAATGTGTTTTGCCACTTATCACAATAAATAATATGATTAAAAAAATTAAAAATAAGAAATTTATAATATTTATTCTCAAGATATTTTCTTATGCTTTTCTTTTCTTTTTTTGTTTCATAGATGAGGCATGTTTAACCAACTTCTCATATGAGAAATATTCGTGAGTCTTTTTTTTGTTGTTAAAGTAAAAATAGTACTCCTTCTGTTTCAATTTATGTGACACTATACGTTTTTCGAGAATCAAACAGTTTAATTTTGACCGGACATTTGTGTATGAAATCTTCAATTTTTTTTGAAATGAAATTTATATATTTGTAAACTACATATAAAGTACTATAAGTCACAATAATTAATAATTCAAAATGTTAAAAGGATCTATGAAAAACTTACTGTCAAAAATAGATTTATTTGAATTTCAAAATGCGAAAAGTGTCACATAAAATGTGACGGTGGGAGTAACTCTATGATTTTGTGACTCCATTCCTCTAAACTATCGTTAAGTGCTTAATGATCCACATTAAAAAATATATATATTTTATAAAANTTTGCATATGAAATCTTTAATTTTTTTGAAATGAAATTTATATATTTATAAACTACATATAAAGTAATATAAGTCACAATAATTAATAATTCAAAATGTTAAAAGGATCTATGAAAAACTTACTGTCAAAAATAGACTTGTTTGAATTTCAAAATGCGAAAAGTGTCTCATAAAATGTGACGGAGGGAGTAACTCTATGATTTTGTGACTCCATTCCTCTAAACTATCGTTAAGTGCTTAATGATCCACGTTAAAAAAAATATATATATATTTTATAAAATATTTCTTGGAGAAAAAGAATAAATAGAGTTGTCTTCCCCTACAAGAAACCAAATTCTTAACCTGTTCATCAAATAACAAGAACTTTACTTCAGCACGACAATAGAGAACTCCAGATTTAGAATTGTTCATAAGAAATTCAGCAAAAATGATGAGTTTCTACAAAGGAAGTTCTCTCAACGCCATGAAAATCATTAGAAAATCAATGCAGTTTAGCAAAAACCTCTCAACTTCTTCTCAACTATTCGGCAAACATATAATCCCTTCACGTATCTCCTCCGTATGCAACTTCAGCACCAATTACAAAATCAAGCCACCCAAAAATTTGGGCATTCACTTTGTTCCTCAACAACACGCCTACGTAGTTGAACGTCTTGGTAAGTATACTACAACACTGAATCCAGGACTCAATTATTTGATTCCATTTATCGATAAGATCCAATATGTACATTCCTTAAAGGAACAAGCAATTCTAATTTCAAGACAAACTGGGATTACCAAAGACAATGTGCCAATTGAAATGGATGGTGTGCTTTATATAAGAATTATTGATCCTGTTTTAGCCTCATATGGAACAGAGGACCCTATTTACGCTGTAGTCCAGTTAGCACAAACTACTATGCGTAGTGAGCTTGGGAAAATTACACTTGATAAGACTTTTGAAGAGCGAGTTGAATTGAATAGATGCATACTTAATGCGATTAACGATTGGCCTTTACGTACTGATTGGGGATTAGAGTGTTTAAGGTATGAGATCAAGGATATAACACCACCAGAAGGTGTAAGAGTGGCTATGGAATTACAAGCTGAAGCAGAGCGTAAGAAAAGGGCGAAAGTCCTGATTTCTGAAGGGCAAAGACAAGCTGATGTAAATGTAGCAGATGGGAGGAAAATGGCTGTGATTTTGGAGTCTGAGGCTGCTAAAAAAGACCAAGTGAATAGAGCTAAGGGAAAAGCTGATGCTATTTTATCTAATGCTCAAGCAACTGCGCATGCAATTACTGAGGTATCAAGAGCAATTCTTGAAGATGGAGGTTCTGATGCTACTAGTTTGAGGGTTGCTGAGCAGTATGTTGAAGTGCTTGAGAAGATAAACAAGATGGGGACCGTTACATTGCTTCCTCAAGATTCTAGTGATGCTGCTAGCCTAATTTCTCAAGCAATTGCTATACACAGCAAACTTTCTACCAGTAAGTAGTAGCAGCAGCAGAAGAAGTACTATTGATTTCTTAAAGAGTTAGTAGTATGAAAGCTTAGTATTTCGACGTAATTTAGTAGTAGTTCTAGTTTGCAGACGTAATTTTATATCTGACAAGTATCTTATTAGCTTTGAATTATAGAAGCATTGTTATTTGCTAATGGTTGGTGCATCAGTAAAGATGTTTGTAGGTACCATTCCAGTTACTGTGTGCCTCTTTCTGAATGAAAACAGAGTAGTTTTTCTATCTTCTCTGTTCTTCTGTATGATTTGAAAGATGTTTGGCAACCAATTGGTCAAGTTGGGTAACCTGCGTATGAGGGACAGTAATGGCGGAACCAGGAATTCTAATAAATTCAAAAAGTACAATAGAATGCAACATTTAGCATTACTCAGGGAGAATTCAATATTGAACCAAAACGAGAAATACTCCTAAACATACAAAGTTGCTTGCCTAATAAACTTTGAAATAGAAACAATTTCCCAAACTCAAAATTAAGATAAACCTAGATATGTATATGTTGTTTGTGTGAAAGAAATATAAATCCATAAAGATTAAATCCTAGATCAGAATGCACTGGAGTCATGACTGCGTAGCTTAAGCAAACAAGAACGTCCACACAAGAGTACTGCTAATCGCGAAAACTGGTGTAATCAAATGTTTGACAATTTGGGGTGGAGAAGCATTAGTTTTATCTGATGAAGAAGGTGCAGGAGAAGCTGGCAAAGGTTCTTCAACATTTATAGCTAATTTCATTCCATGGAAGCAGTATCCTCCACTGCTGATAAAGTAATAAGGTCTTGCTTGAGTTAGATGAAAAACATCTCTCCCACCCCTTGTAATGTTTGATATAAAATCGCGATCAATACACTGCTCATAGTTCGTCTGGTTCACCTCCAGTACGTTGTAATAGTGCTTGTCAAACACAAAATCTGAAACGAAACCACAAGTGAGGTTCAGCAACCATTTAATTAGTTCTCAGAAAATCATGCAAGTTTTATTTAAATTGCACCGATTATGTTTCACTTTCAATAGACATAAGACAAAACAAAATCATATTAGTATGAGATATAAAGGTGAAGGAGTCTCACAAAGCCAATCGCCAAGGTAAAAATGTTGATGAGAAGCCCAATCAGTATAGTTAACATTTTGGTCCCAGCCATGCTTGCCGCCCACCTTGTCAAGTTCACTGGTTGCACACTTGATCAATCCTAACAGCATCATCAACCTTATCATTATCAGTAGATCAAACCTCATTGGCACAAATAAGGATATTTTTCTCAAGTTGAAATTTGCTTAAGAAAATGTATTAGCCACACAATTGCTACAAATTCAAAGGAAATTTTATTGTTTTTGGTATTTAACAGTGATTGATAAGCATATATATGGTGCATTTTGACAGTGAGGATACAGCCATATATATACAGGGAGGAATCATCGGGGTAAGTCTGCGTGAATCCTCACGCATACCAAATGAGCAATGAAATAAATGGCAAAAAAGTGACTAATTATGTACCTTTTTTTACTATTCGTCGATTTAGGACTTTGATGCATTTTTCTCGAGGTATTGGCTAAAATCATCCCTCAACTATGACTCAAATCTAATGTACATCCTTATATTATCTAAGTGAGCATAAAACATCCTTATACTATCTAAAAAATAACAAGAATCATCCTTCAATCTATTTTTGTTAAGAAACTAGTTGAACCAATAAAAAAAACTAATTTGGTCATGTTTTGCCACGACGAGAACTCAAAGTTACCTAAAAAGAATAAGGATAAAGATAGGAAATGAATCCTTCATTATCTGAATTTAAATTTTGTGTGTTGTTAGTTCATATGTTTTTTGCATCATCAAGTAAATTGACTTGCAACAATACATAAGTTTTGAAATATTTATATAGTAGGTTCCGATGATTAGAAAGATTATGTAAAAAAAATCATTTTAAAATATTACGTCCAACTATTTAGAGGTTTTCTTTAATAAAATATTTAGGGCATATGTACTATATATACAATGCAATTCGCATTTTATACAATGTACAGAAATGCTGGAAATTTAGTGAAATTACGTAGGCGTTTAGTTATAAAAATAAAAAAAGGGAAAATGCATAAGTACCCCCTCAGCCTATGCCTGAAATCCCTGAGACACACCTAACATTTACTAAGGTCCTATTACCCCTCCCCCCCTCCCAAACTTATTTTATATATAATTTTCTACCCCTTTTCGGCCTACGTGGCACTATCTTGTGGGCCCAACACTTGTTGACAATTTTTTCAAGGATAGTGCCACGGAGGCCAAAAAAGGGTAGAAAATTATATATAAAATAAGTTCGAGGGGGTAATAGGACCTTAGTAAAGGTTAGGTATGTCTTCAGGATTTTGGGCATAGGCTAGGGGGGTACTTATGCATTTTCCCAAATAAAAAAATAATTATTGTATTCGAAAATTTTGAAATTGGAGTAGTATTTGACCATATTTTTACAAAGAATTTAGAATTTCAATATATTTTGTCTGAATATGATTTAAACCCTCAATTTCTAAAAATTAAAAAAAAATTACTTAACTTGACTAGCTTAACCATGTGTACATATATTCATTCGACTTGACACATTTTTTGTTGGTAGCGTGAGTTTCTTAAAAAAAAATAGACAGAAGGATGAATCTTGCAACGTTTTGAATAGTTCAAGGATATTTTTTGTTCACTTATATAACACAAGGATGTACTTTAAGTTTAGGTCATACTTCAGGGATGATTTTAGCCAAAAACTCCATTTTTCTCCTTTGATGTGTGCCCCAAACTCCTGATTTGTTTCGAGTATCATGTCAAATGAGCAGGTTAAGTTGAATTTGAATAAATCGGATGAACTAGGCTAATAAATAGGTAGATCATTATTGATTGGGCTAAAATTGGCTAAATTGCGCGGACTCTTCACTTTCGATGCCACATCCATATCGAATTCTCCAAAAATAAACTACTTTTAGCGAATCCGACATGCACCCCTTGATATTTTTGAAGAGTCCGAGGAAAATTGGTTAATAAATGGGTCGTAATTTAAGTAGTCTAATGTTTAGTAAGTAAGTTTTAATTTATTTGTTTGTTTTTTCTATGATTTATTCAAGTGCCTACGATTTTGTTTTTTTTATCATGGTTATGTCACATGTTAAATAGAAAAAATAATCGTTTTAAATATTTTAATAAGATTTTTTATGAATTAATTTTGAGCTACATATTAATCCAGATTTTTAATGGGTTGAATTGGGCAAATCACAATGAGCTAAAGTAATATATAAACATGTCATAAATGAAACCACGTTGGCAAAATCACATTTTTATAAGCTAACTTAAGCTTTCCTAATTTCATGTTACTGCAAAATAGAATGCTTCTAACCTTCAGAGCTAGGGGTGAGCTTAGAGATGTCAAATACTCTCCGTCTCTAATTACTTGTCCATTTTTTTTATTTTGCACACCTATTAAGAAAACAATTATTGATATAGTGAGTTTACCATTTTACCCTTATTAATTATGAAGTGGAGGAATTAAAAATTTAAGATTTCCAAGAAGTCTACCTTTTTCAAAGTAATTAATTGAGGGTATAATAGGTAAAAAAAAACTTTGTCTTTTCTTGATTTGTCAAAATTGATAAGTAATTAGAGACAGAGGGAGTAGATGGGTTGAGAATTGAGATGGTTTTGAGAAGACAAAATGGAAGTTAATAAATATGCAATGTTTTGTCTCATTCAAAAGTTACTTGGGTTGAAATGAATTTGGCTAACATAAGGAAAAATGTGGGTCAAGAATTCTTACTTCAACGGGTCGTTGGTACGAGGAATAAAAGATAATATCCTGAAATAAAAATTGAGTCAATCTCATGTCTAATTTGAGGTATTAGCTAATTTCAAAGTTATATTATTCTACGGGGAAGAACTTATCCTCACCGGGTATTTATACCAAGCCAATGCAATTCCCATTATTACGTGATTTAATGAAGTAAAACACATGTCAATTAATTATGGTTAAGTAAAATGAACTATAAATTTAAACACATGGCATGCATGTATTGACTTGGTGTAAACACCCGATGCGAGTAAGTTTTACCCTACAATTTGTACTAAAATTGTGGGATTACTATCTCATATTAAATGCGGAATAAAATAATTTATTGAGATATTTTTATTTATTTCATCCTATATACCAAACTATCCTTTAGTGTAATTATTGTCTATGTAATTTCATTTTTTTTCTTTTCACATAATTAACAGAGCGTAAAAACAAGACTATTAATATTCTTTTAATTTGTCTCAATTTATGTGACACGTTTTCCTTTGTACAAGATGCCTAAATTCATTTTTTAGATAAAAGACATGGCTATTAGCATAGAAGAGACAAATATTAATGCCTCTTCCATATGAATGTAGATATTGTATAGAGAGCGCCTGAAATTTCTCACATATTTTGAACACCATAAAATTAGTAATTTCTTTTACCCTCTCAATTTAATCATCATGCTTTGCTTTCGACAGTTAAATTATAGTAATTTTGATCAATATTTTAAAAATATTTTTTTATTTTATTAATATGAAGAAAAAAAAGTTATAATTTATAATTTTTCATCCAATTTAATTTAATTTTAAAATATTATGTCAATATACTCAAATTTACCTTTGAGTACAATTTAAACGCTCAAATGGGCTTCGTTCATCCTGAGCCCCATTTATCCAAGCAGTGTCCATAAACATAATTGCAAGTTATTGTGCGTGCTTTTTATTTGATGAAATTTTCTAGACCAAAGTATTCTTAATTATGATTTAATTTTTCAAAGGTAAAAGTTTAGAAAACTTTTTTTATTTGATATAAATTGTGTAGTATCTAATTCACAAGGCATAAATTAAAGAACTTTTACCTTATCCGACAAAAGTTCATAGAACTAAGAGACATAATTTTGTGGATTGAAATTGAATTTATGTCTGACAAGGCATAACTTGTATCTTGCAAATTTTACCGTGCTGTTTTTTGTCTCGTAAGGACATAAGTTGTGGATTATGAACTTCTTAAGGCACACTATTTGAAATTGAGCTTATGTCTTGTAAGATATAACTTGTGCCTTCAGATTATTTTTAATGTTGAGGCTATTTTTTTACTACTTAAATTATTGAATAATAAAAATTAAAGATCATCTCAAAATAGAGGTATTCGTGTGAATATTCCTAATTTAGTCCTTCAAATGAATTGCTCTTTAATTTTTATTCTATAAATGGATTGGTCTTTAATTTTTGTCCTACAAATAAGTTGGTCTTTATTTTTTTTGTCTTTTAGTCATCAAACTTACATCTGGTGAAAAATAAGTTCTTTAAAAATTAAAATAACACAACTTTTAAAATATTATGATATAAAAATATAAACGTATGTCATGTGAAAAAATATTTATTACTAGAGATAAAATTCAAAAACAAGCACAAAAAGGGACAAAAGTGCAAAATGCCCGTCCAGAAATGCATTCAATTCATTGGAATTACAGAACTAGGTCCAGAAGAAACTAGAATCCGATTGACAGAGCCTCTTACGTTAGTTACAGAAACGGGTGCAAAAAGTTCTTCAAAATTTCAAATAACTCTTTCTTTGAGCATTTGATCATAGTTTATTGTGATTTTTTTTAAATTACAAAAATCACATACTTTTAAAGCAAAATTACAATATATCCCTTAAAAGTTTATAATTACAGAAATCTTTCAAAACGGATTCAATAATATAAACGCTGATACATTAATTTGATGAACTTAATCGTTAAGTAAGATATATTACATTTTATACATGATACACTAATCTGATGTACATTTTATACATGATACATTATCTGATGCGCGAGATACACTAATCTGATGCGCGAAAATGAGGGATTTTGGAGATTTGTAAAACTTATAGGGGATAATGGTAATAAGTAAACTAAAATGTGAGATTTCTGCAATTTTTCCTTTTTTAAAAAAAGTATCTTTTATTTTTAAAATAAAAAATTATATTTGAAAATCAAAGTAGTTTTAGGCTACAAACACAAATTAGAGTGTTTTTTTTTTTAAAAAATGTGAGTAATTTAGAGTAAAAATAGTGAAAACTATTTTGTTGTTTTTGTAATTCTTGAAAAGAAAAGTTCTTTTAGAAGTTCAACTCTGCAAAAAAGTGAAAACATCTCATGGCCAAATACTCGCCCATTTTTCGTTTGGAAACCAAAAAAAAATCAGATCACTGCAAATGTGTGTTGGCAAAATTATTGGCGTTGGGTAGGAAACCAAAAGAAGTTGGAAAAATATTGAAAAGGTTCCTCAAAAAATCAAACAAACGCACTGAACAAGAAAATGGCACAAAACAATATTTTATTCCTATCTACTTTTCTTCAACCCCAACGATATATTATACATTACATTATTGGAAACCAGCTGTTAATTAACTTGTGAGAACAGAATCAAAAGTCACATGGCAAGGGCCCACCATTCCCTTGCCAGGTACTAGTATTTGAACCCATTGAAATAACACACGCAACTTATTTTCCTCTTTTATATTAATATAACCTAAAATGATCACAATCTATCATGTGAGCTCTTTAATATGAAGACAAACTTTTCATAACTAATTTGCACTGGAGTGGACCTGGACCACAATCTAAATTTAGATGACTCCAAATTCAAATCGAGACAGCTAATTACAACAAAATAATGATAATTAAGAGAGGTATAACAAATGAAAAGAGTAACATGAAAGGTCTCCGTCATCCACGCGATCAATTTCTCCAATGAAACAATTGTAAACTTGTTTAGGTAACAACATAAATAAACAAATTTTCAAATCAACCCCCCACACCAATTTGATCTGAAATAAAAAATTGATTTTCAGGTCAAATGATGATGGCACTTAGTGGGAAAAAAAAAAGATGTAACTTTCAAGAAAAAAGAAAATACGAGCACACAAAAAAAAATAAAAATCTAAACACTTTCTTGACACTTGGTTTAACTAATTATCTGAAGCATCCAGCATTTATGGTTCAATTAACCATCCTACCAGAGCAGAAGAAATGCATCCCACGCAGCAGCAGTTGCAAAAAGAGCTGGTATCATTATCTGTCCTTTAAATGAGTTGAGCAAATTTGTTGAACTGCTGCGTACTGGAGCAGCTTTTGGTGGTGGAGGTGCCTTTTCAACATGAATAGCCACTTTCATGCCTCCATAGCAGTATCCTTTGCCACTAGCGAAATAGTAGGTTTTAGTCACATTAAGCGGAACAACGTCCCTTCCTGCTCCAGTGGTCCAATTGTGGAGAGGATGATCAGTATTGCAGCTCTCGTAGTCGGTCTTGTTTAACTCAAGCACATTCATCTGGTTCCTGTCATACACAAAAACTGGGATGGGAGAGGAAGAGTTACTAAACAGCGACAAATAACTAAAGATATCTTAATATGTCTTGTAATGTGTCTTTAAGTTATTGCGAGGCAAGATAAGCATAGCAATCAGCAAACACTACAAATGTATATGCACAAGTACACACTTATACATCATTGAGCCGTTCGAAAAATGATAAAATATTTCTTCACTAGATTACACATTATGCAGCAAACTAGATTAGAGAAATTAGCAACGCTTGTCCAGCATTTGCTGGAACCAATACTGTGACAACTGACAAACATATTTGTCCCTACAAAACAACTGGATGATTCTGGACATGATCAGCCAGGAGGGTGACATCTTAGCATGTGGCTGGAATTGTTGTCTTATCCAATGTTTTATTTCTCTTTTGATTAGCTATAATGTCCTACCAAATCCATTTTTACAAGTATTTAATTGTTGCAAATTGGCTTAAAGATTAGAATATCAGACAAAAGTGGTTACTTGAACATCAGATCCAAACAAAAACACTTGAGAGTAAAGACAGAATTTTACAGTCACAAAGAAAAAAATTGGATTTACCTTCTAATAACAAGAAGCTCAAAACAATTTCTTTAATCAATGGCTCACATAACAGCTAATCTGTCTGTGCTAATGCAATTTAAGAAATGGAAAAAAAAAACAAGTTTGAGATCCATGGCGAAGTTACTTAGCCATCTCTACAGTAACACAAAACTGAGGACAGAGAAGATCATGAATAGAGCAGGAATTTGGTGATATCACAACTTTTTTTCTTCTTAATGAGTAATAAAGGAATATTCTTGATGTAAAAACAAACAGCATAAAGGAAATACTGGGGGCAAATGTACATCCAAAAGAGAACGTTACGATGTGTGAAGAATGGTGATATTACAACTGTCGCTTCTTGATGTAAACCACCATAGAGGAAATGCTGGGGGCAAATGTACATCCAAAAGAGAACATTACAACGTGTGAAGAATGGTGATGATATCGCAACTATAGCACTAAAATGACAAGTAATTCAAGATGACGCTTTCATTCATTGCAAAACAGTAGAATATGTGTGCGATTTAGATCTAAGTAAACCCCAAAAAAAGGAAAGGGCAACATTAAATTTCAAACGAAACACCATTGCCTTTATGAAGAAGCTGCCTTTTCCAGAGCTCAAAGCAGTCATAAAAAGGAAAAACTTCAAACTTTCATCACCGAAAATGCCCAGCTGGAAACTCTATAATTCAAATTAGGTATAAACAGAGTAAATGACATTCTAAATGCAAGCTAAAAACATAGATCTGAACGACACAGAAGATTTCTAATTTTAGAAAATAATTCACTCCTTCACAGAAAAAAAGGCAATTTACACCAGACCTTCACTATCTAGCAAACGTCAAGTCAATCAAAGCTTCAGAAAGTTACTCTTACTAATTAGCACTGGAAAAGGCAGAGCTCCAATTATAGAAAGCAGCAAGCAAATAAATGAAACCCAGTAAACCACAGAGCTTAAACAGAAAACTCAGGCTCCAAGCTCCAATTGTAGAAACAAAATTATACTCATATTTATACTAAACCCCGGGTATATTTAAGATCCGGACTAATTTCTAATTAAGGAGACATTAGTCGAAGGCTAGAAGCAAGCTAAGAACAGTAGAAAATCTTAAGAATGAGCTGAAAGAAGAGTAGATCTAGAGCTTACAGAGCCAGTCTCCGTTGTAGAAATGTTTGTCCTTAGCCCAATTGGTGTAATTGACACTGTTAGTCCAACCAAATTTCGATCCCACAATGTACCGAACCGAGTACACTTGAGGCAGCATAACGAGCAAGGCGCATGTTAGCACCACCGCCCTTGTCGGCCAACCAAAGTTCCTCCTTCTCACCACCTCCATTGCTACAGTAATATACTAGAGTTCTTAGCTAAAAGCTCTTCTTTCCAGATGCATGTGGAGTTGTGGACTACCTTATTTATAGTTGAAACTTTACTCACCTGTAATTTATCTTTTACTAACTTTTGCGGGCATTTAGGCAAAGTTGATTTTGTCATATTTAGTTTCGAACTCGAAAATTTTGATTAAAGATAAATAACTTATTCATTGCACTAAGTCCATCAAGAAATAATTTATCTTTTTTTAACTATTTTAGAAATTACCTTCTTTTTATCTTCCTATAATAATAATAATAATAACAGAACATGATATTTTTTAATTAATAAAGTGGAGTAACGCATATATTAAGCTAAAAGCAATGTCAAAACTTAACAGCTCATTTATCACATAGGATACGCCTACCCTCAACTGCATGTGATCCATTACTACCACCTTTTAATCAAATTTTGAACTCAACTCATTAACGGTGCAAGATACATTAGTTAAGTGAATTATACGCGTTAAGTATTATGTACGTTATTCAATTATTAATTTACAATATAACATATTTAAAACATATTTAAATTATAAATCATATCCACAATAAAATTAAAATAAATAATATATAAATAACTAAATTTTGAACTAATCTCTATAAATAACTCTAATCAATAACAAAATGTCTGAGATAGCTTGTTGCAATCAGTAAGTTTAGATCAAACTTGTAAGTTTCTCAAACCACCTATAGATGAAATTAAATTGTATTTCATGACAAAAAATTTTATTGAACAATATTAGTATAGTCTAACTTGTTAGGATCATATTTGTTAAAACAACCGACACAATTTTACTGTTGAGATTATGAATTGCTGACTTTTTATGTTTTAGAAACATGATAATCAGTACAAGAAAGTTTATGCGTTGAAAAAATGGAACACAGCAGACAAAAATGCCAAATTTTGCATTTTTTTCATTTAAAATGAAAAAAAATCAAGAATTTCACAATAAAACTTAGGTCCAGCTAGGCATTTCTGGTCTGAGATTTACGGCTTACATTTGCAACCACAATTTTATTTTATTTTTTCAGATTTGATATGGTATACAACGCAATTGAACTTGAAAAAAAAAATTCAAAGAATGACGGATTCGATGCACATGAACATCAAATATAAATATTAGAAATAGTATATACTAAGAAGATAATGTTTCAAACTTTTCTCAGATGAAAACAAAAATAAATACTTCTATAGAAGTTTGTGTGTTTCTTTGTATGTTTCTAGTAAGAGAATCGATTGTGACCTATGAGGAGTGGTGGCAACTGAGCGGGTTGGGTCAAATTTGGGCGGGTTGAAAATGGGTCAACATAAAATGGGTAATAATTCAACCTGCTCATATTTGATATGGGTAAAAATGGATTGGGTAAAATACTAGTTTACCCATATTTTCATGAGTAAATAGTTCTCTACATAAGAATTCAACATGGAGAAAATATTTTAGTCTTTTTTTAGATGAAATATGTTAAAAATGTTTCATTTAGATTTATTGTATCATAAAAGTAAAAAAAAAAAATCCTATAACTTTTCAATATAAAATAAATTTATGTTTTCCTGGAAAACAAGTAGATTTTTTATTTATTTTCTCATGTTTGGTTGGTGAGTAGAAAATGTTTTTCGGAAAAGATTTGTAGTGTTTGGTTTATGAATGAAAAATATTTTTGAGAAATATCTTTTATTTTTACTAGAGTAGAAAATAATTTTTGANGATTTGCTTATTTTACACTATTATTTATTATCCAATATAAAATTAAATAAATAAATAAAATATAATTAAAATTAACAAAAGAAATGTACATTTAAAATAGATATTTTTGGAGGGCCAAAGACTTCGCATTTTCAATTATAGAGAAAAATAATTAGTTTTGATAGAAGAACATAAGAAGGAAGAGAAGTTACAATATATTTGGTAATATCATAAATTTTGAGTGAATAAAAGTTAGAAGCTTAACTCATTTGGCTAATCCATATTTTACCAATATTTTTATGGGTTGAATATGGGTATCAACCCATATTTTACCCATGTAAAAAGTCACTCACCCAAGCCATTAAATATGAGCTCATTTTGCCGGCACTACATATGAGGTATAAATGTTGTAAATGTTAGTTTTTTTTTAAAATGAATAATGTTAAATATTAGCTATTTTAAGTGTATATTTAATTTCACACATTTTTAGTCAAATTCCTAGCTCCACCTATGCATTCATTTCAAAGTTAAAAACAGATACAAGGACTAGTTTGATTTTAATATATATGATGTGTAAAAAGTAAATTTTTATTTACACACTTGGTAAGTGTTTGGCCACACACTAATCGCAAGATTACATATTTATTTATTATATATACTTATAAGTGTAATATGTTTATACCTAACATAATTTTTTGATGTCGATCGGGAGCACTTTTACTCGAACATTTTAGACAGGTAAATTCGGCTACATTTTTGTGGAACTAAATTTGACACTTGAGTAGATCAGAGCTAACGACGGATGGAAACTCTTACTGGCTTTTGGAGACTTATAAAGTCATCAACAAGAAAATAGCAATTCCTTCACTTTCTCTGGTAACAGTCAAAGAATATGAATCCTTAAACAAATCTGGTAAAGTACACACACTGAAAAAAAAGGCTGCACTGACAGACCAGATTATTACTCAAAATTATATCTCTTACACGGACTTAAAAAAAATCATAAATTACAACTGGTTATTAACATATTCTCAGGCGAAGAATCACATATTTATAGGCATCTGGTGGAACAATATAATATTGTGACTTCCATCGGATGTTAGTTTTTTTCCTAATCCAGTCTTATCAGAAGATGCTCAACTTGAACTTCCTTTGTCAATGGCATTGAACAAAAGTGGGATTGTGACTCTATTAAAGTTGTAATTCTATCTATATAAGATCAGTAACTTGACTGAATACAAGATCAGTCCATTGTTCTTTTTCTCTGGAAACTATTTTCTCACACTCCTTCAGTTATATTTTATTTGAGCTTATTGTATCTTAAGTTCTTCAGTGCTTGCCATGCTTTGTGACAGATGTTGGCTACTTGTGAATCACATTAAAGGTAACTTCTTTAACCAAAACATATAACTTCATGCACACACTTAGTTTAACTTCAATGAATGTTGCAAAATTTATGTGTGATGAAAATTTAAACAAAGATTGATTTTTTGAAGCTTGAGAATGAATGTTGCAGATCTAATCCCAGTTTTGAGTTTGGTCAGCACAGTTGTGTAGTAATTGGTAACCAATTTCAAGCATGACCTGCAAATTAAAAGCATGGTCGAAGACTCGAAACCAATGTCGTTATCAGAATAAAATAGGTGCCAATTCTTGCTTAGAATCAAGATATTTGCAATACAAGAGAGTAAGACATATCCATTCATGCATTGTTGACAAATGTGTTTTTATTCCATAACCTATCGCACATAAAATAAGACAGAGATTCTTGTATGAGTCAAGAAGATATTAACACTGAACAGTTAAATACCGTCAACCAAATGCTGCATCGATCAGTTATGTCAAGCTTATTTTTTCTTATGGGGATAACTGAGTGATACATAGTTATGCAGATTTTACTTTTTCTTATGCAGCAAACAAATGGCATACTGTTTATGCAGAGATTTATTTTTGCTAATGAGTCCAACCAAAGGATCCCTAAGAGAAATAATCGTTTAAAGTAAATGCATTATAAGGAATTTCATGAGAAACAAAGAATGGCCATAATGGACAATAGAAAGGACAGAATGGATCTGATCAATTATAGCAATTGTTGTGTTCACCACAATCGGAATAAACTTATTATCAACCTGTTCGAGAACTTTGGCACCCTCCAGGCAGTTTTTATCAATGGTATCAGGAACCGATGAATCACCGATAAAATGCAAGACGTCAGAAGTGACATTGAGTATAGAATCCTGATTCTTAAGATTCGCTGTTCCAGTACCAGTCTGCATCTCATATTGGAAAAAGTAAAAATTCATCTTAACAAAATAGAGAAGAAGTTCTAATAACATCTGAGATATAGCTAAGGTAAACAACTGTAATATCTGGAGGGAAGTCCCTCCATTTTCTCCCAGAAACTTCAGTTTTTGTTGGTGCATATTGTGAAAACTTGAGTAAAAAAAGCCAGGCATGACAATTCTGTTACAAAAATCAGAACATATGCAGATGGAATTTGAAAGACTATGTAGTGCAGGTGACTAAGAAATAGACATTGTAATCTCTAAGGCTTTCATGATTAATAAGAATGCAGTCTAAGATAATCTTGAGAAGTGGGAGAAAGAAATGCAGCTAATTGACTGAAACATGCACTAGAAACATTCAGCTCTTAATTCTTATTCAGGTCAGGAACAAATGACAGGAATGGTTTATCTTCTTTTGACTTCCCATCGTGTGTACTTGTGCACTCCCCTTGAGCTTGTAATTTGCTATTCCAGATGTTAACAAGTTTCATTTTCACACTTGGCCTGATGGAGAAACACCAGGTCGTGAGAGTTGCTAACATATTTGATTGAGATAATATCAGCAAGACACCTAACCCTCCGAAGAAATTTGATAACATTACCTTTCGACAGAGAATAAACTGTCACCACACTGTAATGTTCAACGAAGATAAATGCTAGAATCAAACAAAGTGTAGAAAAGATAACTTATCACATCCCTTTATCCATGCTTGTATACTTCCACTGTGTAAACATCAGGACCTGAGATGTATCCTGAAAGCTTGAATGAACAATTGCTTGCACTCAATTTGTTAAGGGAACTCAGATGAATCCCACCTGAGATGTATCCTGAAAGCATGAATGAACAATTGCTTGCACTCAATTTGTTAAGGGAACTCAGATGAATCCCAAACCCACTGGACAATAGTGGCAACGGAGCACCTGTGCAAAGCAGGTCATCCTCACTGCATGCAAATAAACAAAATCTAAAAAACCAGACAGGAAATATCCTTAAGTTAACTGGTGTATCAAATATGGACCTTTCAATATCAACAATTTTGAAGGAGACACTAGGATGCACAAGGGCGATTCAGCAGAAACTCTTTCAGAGAATGCAAGACCTTGTTTGGGCTTCCGGATTATATATGCAAACCAAAAGATCAATAAGATCAGAGTATAGCTTTAGAAGTGAAGTATGCAAATCAATTTTTTTTTACTTGTTTGTGTTTGAGGAAAACTAGAAAGTACTTGAAGTGCATTTGCTTCCTTCGAACTGGTGGTTGTAAAATACATCACAAACCCACCTGAAATGTCGTGCCAAGCAACAGTTCTTTAGCTTCACAGGCAACATGTTTGATAGAACATCCAAGGATGAAAACAAACCAACAGCCCTTAAGCTGTGATGATGATAAATGAAGTTGAATAGAGTTGGGTCAGGAATTGGAGCTACCCTTATCTTGGTGAGGCAAACCGTTAAGGCATCTCTGTTTTGCAATCGAGGTCTGCAGCCATGGCGTTTGCTTTGTCTCCTTTTGCCTGGTTTTACAACAAATCTGAGCCTTAGGAGAAAGAATTGGCCGAAAGACTCTTGATACGGCACATCTTATAGTACTCCACCGGGTTGATGCTCTTAACTGTCCCATTGACGATGTCCGATCAAATACCTAAATCAATTTTCCAGCCAATCTACTGTTCTTCCCATTATGTTGATATTCTTGCATCCATTAAAAAAGAAAGAAGGAAAATTCGAGAACTTGATATTGGCAGATTTTCTTGGTATTCTTGCACGCATTCTCTTTAACAAAAATTCAAGAACTTGTTGGATTTTTAAAGTTACCTTGGTATTCTTAGATGCATAGTTTTAGGAAATCAAAGAAAATGTTGTTTTCAAGAATATATTGACATTTTACATCTTACATATTAAGGAAATTCAAGAAATCTTTTTTTAAAAAATTATGTTGTTAATCTTGCCATGTGTGTATAGGATGTTCAAGAATTTGTATTTATCTTGTATGAAATATTGGGTTTTTTAGGGGTGGTTGCCTCCCTTCTCTAGTAAACCCCGATCTTTTTTGAAGTTTTGCACTTATGCTAGTTCGCATTTTCGGTTTTGCAAGTAATTACTTGTGAATCCCTTTTTGTTAGATTAGCTCAGAATGAGGCAGCAGAGAGAATAATGAGATTTCTATTCAAGGGTGGTTTCCCTTCTCTATGCTTTGCCTATGATTCTTCCATTTTCTAAACAAACCAACAACCCTTATAAAAGATAGGATACATATATAGAGTACACTACAGTTTCTGGGTTTTTTTCCCAGTACTGGTTGTGGACTGTGATTTTCTTGAGCTGAGGTCGATTGGAAACAACCTCTCTAGTCCCCCACAAAGGACCGGGGTAAGGTCTATCTACCAATGCTAGCTTTTAATTATAGGATAAGGTTGTGATCATGACAAATGAAGTTGTATAGAGTTGGGTCAGGAAATGGAGCTACCCTTTCTTGGTGAGGCAACCCGGTAAGGCATCTCCGTTTTGCAACCGAGGTCTGCAGCCATGGCGGTTTCTTTGTTTGCTTTTGCCTGGTTTTATAACAAATCTGAGCCTCGGGAGAATGAATTGGCCGAAAGACGCTTGAAGTCTTGTGAATTCCCTTTTGTTAGGTTAGGCAAAGAAAGGCAAGAATGAGACAGTAGAGAGTATGGGATTTCTACATAGGTGTTTTATCTTTTGTTTCATCACTCTGTGACTGTTTGGCGGAGGAGTATATTCTTATGTCAAAATAAATGTGCGTCCCTTTTTACATTGTCAAGATTATGATCTTTTGCTTGATTCTACATAGTCAAGATTATGATCTTTTATTCGATTCTAGCAACGTTAAACTCATTGTCATGTTCATGCTGTAGATGACCGACTTCGTATGGAAGAACTGCCTGAGAAGGTAATGATTTTCTAAAAACTCATTGATGTGTTATTTCAACTTGGAGTCTGTAACTTAGTGAATTATGAGGTCCTATCTGGACAAAAGAGGACAACAACCTATCTTGATTCCGAGCAAGAATTGGTACATTTATGGTCATCTAATGTGAATTATAGAGTTTATCTTTGACATGTGCCGCTTGGCTTGTGGGGAAGTCTTGAAACTCTTTATAATAGGTAACATTGATTTTGAGTCTTTGACCATGCCTTTGCAGGTCATCCTTGAAATTGGTTACCAATTATTACACAACTATGCTGGCCAAATTCAGAACTGGTGTTGGACCTGCAACATTCATTCGCAAGCATCAAGATCAGTTACCAGGTAAGTTACGGATCTTTGTTTAGATTTTTATCACAATTAGTCTATGGAACTTGATAAAATTGCCATTTACCAGAAATCCGTTTGCGGCATTCATTAAAGTTAAACCTATCTCTGAGCATGAAGTTGGTGTGGTTAAAGCCCGTAGCAGGGACCTAAATCTGATTCACAAGCAGCCAACATCTGTCACTCATTTGTAGCCAGCTTATGCAGACAGTTTATGTGCCTATTTCCTTCATCTTCTGTCATGCCTCCTTTTCGTCTGGCCATTTTAACTATGGTTTCGTATGCTTGCGTTACATTAGGGACATCGAAATGCTTCCATTCAGATGTTATGCATGCGTTCCCAGCAAACTTTGTCCTTAAAGGAGGAGAGGCTTTGAGCTCTATTTCTGATGTGTCTTGTAGGAATTTTTCACTAAAACTCACAGGAGGCCATCTGAATATCTTAGGGTTTTAATCATAGGATAAGGCTGTGATGATGAAAAATGAAGTTGTATAGAGTTGGGTCAGGAAATGGAGTTTCCCTTATCTTGACGAGGCAACCCGGCAAGGCATCTCCGTTTCGCAATCGAGGTCTGCAGCCATGGCGGTTGCTTTGTCTCCTTTTGCCTGGTTTTATTACAAATCTGAGCCTCAGGAGAAAGAATTGGCCGAAAGACACTTGAAGTCTTGTGAATCCCCTTTTGTTAGGTTAGCCTATAAAAGGCAAGAATGAGACAGCAGAGAGTTTCTGGGTTTCTTTTCATTTTTGCACCCTTGAACGTATGCTCATAAGGCAATATCCACAACTATACAACAACAACAACATGACTATGAAAATTAATAAAGAGGCAGTGATGATTTCTGGGCTTACTAAATTTGGGCATTGAGATTACTCAACCTGTATCTTGCCGGGGAAACCCAGTATGGCATGTAATTGAGAAGCATAAATCACACATGCAATCGTATGTTGCAGCCATGGTGTGGTTGGATTCTCTTTGGCCTTATCGTAACACAAATCTGAGCCTCAATTTGCTAAAGAAAAAAGGAAAAAGGGTCAAATTTACCCCTGTAATATGCATAAGGGGCAATATGTTTTCCATGATTAATGTGTAGATATTGAACCCATGCCCTTCTGATTTGCAGTTTGAATGCTTTTCATCCACAGTGGACCTTAGAGCCTTTTTGTGCTTGTCACCATTGATAACAGCTGAAGTTGAGCTGGAACATATATATATTGGTGCTTTGGCACTTCTACCCAGCCTCTGGCGACAATATGTGCTTGTTTCTTTCATCTTTTGTTATGCTTTCTTTTTGTCTGGCCATTTTAACTATGGTTTTGTATGCTTCTTTACACCAGCGGCATCAAAATACAGCCATTCAGATGATATGCATGCTTTCCCAGCAAGCTTTGGCATTAAAGGAGAGGCTCTGAGCTCTGTTTCTGACGTTTCTTTGTTGGAAATTGTTAGTAAAACTCATGTGAGGCGACATGGATATCGTAAGGTTTTGGCGGTAAAGCTCTTTTGAGATTTAGTTGGTAGTATCTATTAGGATAGGTATAAACCTACTAACTTGGTCTTTGTTCTTAGCACTCTGTTTACAGGTCGACAAGTGTTTGTACCTTGGAATTGATGATTGTAGACAAAATGTTTGTACAACAGGAAATTCTGTATAAGCCTACCTGATACATGAGTAGACTGATGTTTGCTAATAAGTAAATTTCTTGGGATTTTTCTTTTGCGGTCATTGTTCGTGATGTATTTTACCACCAACCATTTCGAATGAACCAATGCACTCCAAGTACTTCTAGTTTTCTCACAATTCAAACAAATAAAAAATATTGGTTTACATACTTTACTTCTAAAGTTGTACTCTGTCGATTGATCTTTTGGTTTGCATATATAATATGTGGAAGCCCAAAGAGGGTCTTGCATTCTCTGAAAGAGTCTGCTAAGAATCGCCCTTGTGCATTCCAGTGTCTCCTTCAAAATTGTTGAATATTGAAAAGTCTGTCTTTGTTATATCAGCTAACTTAAGGATATTTCCTGTCTGGTTTATTAGATTTTGTTCATTATCATGCAATGAGGATGACCTGCTTTGCACACGTGCTTCTCCTTCTCCCTTGCCGCTACTGTCCAGTGGGTTTGGGTAACATCTGAGTTCCCTTAACAAATTGAATGCAAACGATGGTTCATTCAAGCTCTCAGGATACATCTCAGGTCCTGATGTTTACACAGTGAAGGTATAGAGGCCCAAATTGATGGATAAGAGATGTTATAAGTTATCGTTTCTACACTTTGTTTCCCTAACAACCACTGGTTAATTTTCAGGTCCTTCAATATTTCTGTAGCCACTTATTTCAATATATTTTCCTGAACAATTAATCTTTGCTTAACATTTACTATATCGAATGCTTGTTTTTAACGGTTTTCTTGTTTTCCTTGACCCTCTAATGCAGATATCAATCCAAGATTTGTTTTCAAAGGACCAATACATAAATTACTTAAATAACACAGCGATGAGTTTTGACAGTCTTCTGACATTGAGCTACGAATTAGATCTCAGATATATCCACTTCTTTTGTTGAACCTAAGCTGCCCAAGATCTTTATATGATTCGACTTTCGTGCCTTCAACGACCTCTCTGTGGAATTCGAGGTGAGATTTTCTGTTATTTACTTGTTTTGGGGGTTGGGAAACGAACTTGAATCTTTGGATTTATTTTTATTGAATTGAGTTTGTATTGTGAGAATTGGTTTGGGTTGTTTTTTGTAAAACATAGTATATCATAACACCTAATCTTTTTTTGAAACTTCAATGTGGGTGAAATAAATAGGTTAAAAGACTGGCTTAAAATCTTTATTTATTACTAATCGTATTTAATATAGGACCCCCTGGCAGGCAAGGCCCTTGCGTCATAGCTCGTCCCGGAGAACAAAATAATCCCCCATTTATTATAGGAGAACAATGCAAAACCCGGTTTCTAACTTCTTTTAGTTGCAAAACTAAATCGGCCAATGTTAAAAGGACATGCCATACTGATTGGAGTGTTGTATTTCTTATTACAATGTGTTCGCTGCTTCTTAGACTGACCATTCTTCCAGCTTTAACTTAGTCTACTGGTTTTTGCTTACCCAATCATTTCGCTTCCCTTTAAATTGATTTTGCAGTTTTTTTTTTCAAAATGTACGTCAATTTTTCATAGATCTAGATTTTTGTTACATCAATCTTCTTGGAGCCTTGCTATCTTTAGGAGATGGTGACATCCAGATGTATATTAATTTTTTTATTTCTGACCAAGTAAGTTTTGAAATGATATGATGATTCTTTGTTGTTTCTCTCTGATTTTAATAGAAATTTATTGCATACATCGGTAATGCATGTTAATAAGTTTGTGATGGGAGAATAATTATAGCTGGCAGATCAATAGAAGATGCCTCATTTAGGTAGTCAGTCTCTTGATCCTGATGACAGTTCGAATGTGATGCATGAGAGAAGGAAAACATTTACCCNATATATATCTCTATATTCAACAAACTAAGAGTTTCATATGTATGTATACAGACTGAGTAACTTGTAATGTGTCATTAAGTTATTGTGAAGCGAGATAAGCATAGCAATCAGCAAACATTATAAATGTATACATCATTGGAGCCGTTTGAAAATGATAGAAATAATATTTCTTCACTAGATTACAAGTTAGATTAGAGAAATTAGCAAGGCTTGTCCAGCATTAGCTGGAATCAATACTGTGACAAACATCTTTGTCCCTGCAAACAACGGGATGAATCTAGACAATGCGCAGATCATGACACTTGAAAGGCTTAAACCCTCAGAATTAATCCTTCTTGCTTTCAACAAGATGGAGCACAGATCATGACACTTGAAAGGCTTAAACATCTGGTTTTTGCTTACCCAATCATTTCGATCGCTTCCCTTTAAATTGATTTTGCAGTTGTTGTTTTTTTTCAAAATGTACGTCAATTTTTCATAGATCTAGATTTTTGTTACGTCAATCTTCTTGGAGCCTTGCTATCTTTAGGAGATGGTGACATCCAGATGTATATTAATTTTTTGATTTCTGACCAAGTACTTTTTGAAATGATATGATGATTCTTTGTTGTTTCTCTCTGATTTTAATAGAAATTTATTGCATACATCGGTAATGCATGTTAATAAGTTTGTGATGGGAGAATAATTATAGCTGGCAGATCAATAGAAGATGCCTCATTTAGGTAGTCAGTCTCTTGATCCTGATGACAGTTCGAATGTGATGCATGAGAGAAGGAAAACATTTACCCGGAGTTGTTCTTTGCACAGAAGCCTGATATATGATGGATCATTTTGATAGTTATTATAGTGTTGGATTTGAAGTAGCTGATGATCTTAACCAGGTCTTAAATCAAAGGTATCCTAGAGGCAAGAAATATATTTTGGGAACTTCTCCAGGGTGCAAAACTCAGAGCAAGGCCTTGCAAAGGTCAATTTTTTTGTCAGCAGATTCAGAAAAATGGGATTGAAACTTCTGTTAAACATGAAGTTGTTGTTACTATAGTTTTGAAAACATGGAACATATTCTCTTGGTCCTTGCCATAAATAATTTGGAAAAGGAGGACTGCTTGTTCCCAAAGTTTGACCTCAAATTTTATGATCTTTCTAGAGAGAATATGGCCAGTATAGGGGGAATTGATCGTAGTTCAGGTCCTTCTGAATACCATTATGATTGAAATGATTTGACACATGCATTTTCATGGTGAAGAAAATCTTAATAATTACTTGACACCACGAGCTATGCTCTCTGCTAGGGTGGATGGGAGCTCGCATAAATTGATTGATGAGTTTGTAAGGAAGAATAGTAGAGGAAGTCATTCAGCTCCTCCATTATACCAAAGCAAGAAGTTCTTTGCCACGAGCGAGTCTTCAAGAACGACAGCAGGAAATAACAATATTAAGACTGTTCATGATATGCCACTTGTGCCAGGTAATTTGTCCTTGAATGCTCGTCTGTTTTAATAATCAATGATGACAGAAAATCTATTCAACTAATTAAATGTTCTTGTCCATCGTGCAGAAACAAGAGCTGCATATGAAACCTTTAAACAAATCTGGAAAAGCACATTGAAAAAAAAAAAAAAAACCGGCACTAACAGAAACAACATGGGAATTCATTGGAAAAGACCAGCTTATAATGTTCATTATTCAAAAACATATCCCTCTTTTACTTTCTCAAGGGCAAAAAATCATAAATTACAACAGGTTTTTATCGACATATTCCCAGGAGAAGAATCGCTGTTTAGTTTTTTAACACCTCCATGTTCATTTACAATGCTAGAAATCACTATAAGAAACCAAGTCCCATCATATATTTATAGGCATCTGGTGGAACAGTATAATATTCGCGCAATAACTCACTGGTCATGTATTCCATCAGGTGTATTCCCCCCTAATCCAGTCTTCTCAGAAGATACTCAACTTGAACTTCCTTTGTCAATGGCATGATCCAGTCCCCATACAGTTCGGCAACTAGGGATGGTTTTATTTTGTACACGGGATCACCTACATTTTCCGGTCCATTGTTCAGTTCCTGTCCATAAGTTTTGGTTTTCATTTCTACTCTATTTTTGATAGCCTCTTCAACAGTAGGGTAGGTTAGTAAATCCATCAGTCCGTTTCTGTCCTGGAGAATGATAGCCATCACAAAATATCAAATATAAGTGCTCTTGCGTATCTTTAACACGAATTCACGAAGCACAGAAATTAAGCCGAATCCACTCTCTTCAGCAAACAAAAAAAAATTAAGCAATTTCCTTCGACAAAAGTGGACGTATCAGGAAATGGATTACCTGTGCTTTTATAGCAGCCTTATAGACATCTGGTGAAGCTCGAAATTTTGCTTCGGCAACAAATTTTCCATAATGAATTCTCTTTGACAAGGCCTGCATATAATTATAAGGTTCCAGCAATCAGTACATTGAGTACGCCTGTAAACTCTTAAGGGAGTGGATAGAAGAACGCTTTCAGATAAGAACACCAGTAGGGTAATCTCTAAGGCAATTTCTTGGTGTCGTTTTCTAACTAATCTCTCGTATCCAGTTACCAATGGAAATTCTGAAATCAGCATATTAGATATGTCGCTACATGACAGCTCCTAAATCACTAGCGTTAATGTAATTTGAATGTCAATTTCACACTAATGAAGGCAAAAGCAGTCTAGAGGGCACAAATCAGAGAAACAAAAATTACCAAAATCATTTAATTAGCTGTCATCCTTCCCAACAATAGATCGTACGAAATCCTGTACATATCTATTACCTCAGTATCATATAATACCGGCTGATACTCCTGCACAGTAGGCGCGGACTAAGTCTGCTGTTCGTCTATGATTCTTCTTGTTCAAATTAATTTTTTCCTAGCACAAACATTTTGCAATGTTAGGTCCGGACCAGCTGTCGTGCACCTCAACTAATTCCACGGAATACCTGCCACCTTCCACCAATAACAAGTACCAGGTAACTCTGTCCACCAAGGCTAAGGACAAGCGGGAAGAATCAAGACTCACCTGCTTTTTGTCTCCCGCTGAGAATTGAACCTAAGACTTCATGGTTCTCAACCACTTCATTAACCACTAGGTCACACCCTTGGGAGCTGCTCGCCTGGTCTTTCTCCGTTCAAGCGAAAACTTACACTGCTACCAATATCAGTCATTCTTATAGGCCTTCTCTAATTCTCAGTCTAAATTATAAAGATAGCAACATTACTTTTTGTATTGTAAATTGTAATATGTGTACAACTATTGATAGTACTGGAAGGAATTATGATTACCTTTTATGTAAGATACTGTTAGTCACCCATTCGCCCCCCTCCCACAAATGCTAACCTACAAGTCAACCTCTTCCGATCTCTCTATCTCTAGCATTATCTACCCACTAGAACCTCCACTCCCACTTCTAATGGGTGTAATCCGTCTAAGGAAGATTTTAGTTCCTTCACCATGCCAAGCCCTTGCTGACTATAAACAATCACTCAAATTGGACAAGAATTCCATGCCTCACTCATTGTCTCATTAGCACCAATCCATAACAAAATAGGATAAAAAGAAAGAGAAACAGAACCGGGAAACATGGTTGGGGTGATTGAACAAGGGAAAAAAGGGCTTGCTAGAGGGTTAGTTGAATACAAACTGTCTATGATTATTTGGTACATGGGAGACAAGGATTCAAGTACAGCAAAAGCCAAAAAGAATAGGTGATTTCTCTTAATCTGCCTGAGCTTTGATGCATAGAGTCACCCAAATATAAATACTGGTGGGATGCAAGAACTCAATGAAATAGTCAAGGTACGCACGTACTGGCCATGAGGACAGGGCAAAGAAATATCTAGGCTTCTAAGTTTTAACTATATACATGCACAGATTTCTCAGAGAAAATAGCTGTGACAGTTCGCTAGTAACAAGAACGGTAGAATAAAATAGGAACTAAAGCGAAACACAGTGTCAAGGGGAGGGAAGATAAGCTATTCCTGATGTATCAGGAAAACTATCATCAAATCTGACATAATTTTGAGAAGTTGTTGTAAAGGGATGGATTAGATTCTTCTTAAGGTATCACCACAGTCACATTTATTTTCAAAGCCTTGAGTTCATTTTCTTCACAAGATGGTTCCTACTGTCATAAAGATATTGGCAGTCAGCAGTCCAGAGAGAAGATTCAACAGAGACTTAAAAGGCAACTTCAAGGAGCCAACTAACAATAACAAGAGTTGTGTTGATGTTTTTGTTCTAAAGAAGGGACTTGAAAAGGCAAAAGTATTGACACTGCGTAAGGGACAGCATGGAATTGCAAATATATAATATGTCAACAAGAAGAGCTACGAAAAGCAATATAAGTTCTAGTGCCTAATCTCAAGCTAATTCTGAAGAGACAAAACTTAAAGAAACAAATACCTGCAAGCAAATGGTATCACATACTGCTGTAGATCCAAAATTACCATCATTGCCTTCCTTCACTAATCTTGGGAGAAGTTTCTTGAAGTACATTTCCCATATTGTGACATTGATATTTATTGAATCAGCAGCTGAGTGCAGAACCTTTACAAATAAATTAAAAGGTTTACTCATGAGTGGATGACCTAAATAAGACTGGATTTTTTGATAAAATTATAGGGAAATACTACACAACTCATCATCCTATAACTGAAGCAGAAAATCCAAGTTCAATGTACATGTCCTTTCAATGGACAGGACCCAACACAAAACTTACATAGAGGACAGATAAATCATTCATTTCTTGGTCTGTACACTTTGGACACAGTTAGGGAAGAAATTTCCCTAGCTTATCGCAGCATATATTTAGCATCCAGCGCATCATTCTAGAAATTCAATGTCTGATGATAATGATTACAATATAGAAAATAGAGACGTGTATATGAGTTATTAAATTTCTTGGGTTATTCAGGGTCTTTATGGATTATCAAGGTATTGACCGATGCATGTTCAATATTGAAAACAAGAGCAAATCACAATGCAATGGATATTTCACCTTTGGATACTGCATGGGTGGCAGCATTGGCTCAGGTAATGCTTTTGGGAAGAACGGGTGCTCATCAGGGCTTGTGTATCTTCCAACCTGTAAAGCTATCCATCAGAAAAATATGCAAAGAAATTTTTTTTTTTATCCACACAAGCTTAGGATGAAAGTACCTTCGCATGAAGCTTTTCAGTTTCTTTGACAATATACTCAACCAAAGAGCCATGGAACCCGTCCATCACAAAAACATCAGGATCATATGTCTCCGCATTGAAACAGTACTGAGCTCTCTCCACAAGGCTGAATATTATGCTATCTTCTTGTCGAATTAAAGAGTTCCTTATACCATCAAGAGTGTAACTTTCTGTCTCATCTATTCTCTTTATTTCCCTAGGAAAAGAGCAAGACACATCAGAATACATGTTTTCTGAGTTATAATTACGGCACTAAAGTATTTTAATATGAAGTTAGGTAATGCCCATCTTGTCCATCTCTTTAATATGAAGGTAAGTAATGCCTCCACACTGCAAATAGACATTTTTTAAAGATGTGCAAGACACCACATGGTAGTCTCACTTCACCTACTATCCAGTCTCTTTGTCCCAATTTATGAGACACCCCTTCTTTTCCTTTTTAATTTGTCTTAAAAAGAATGACATATGTCTATATTTTAAAACAATTTACTTTTAAACTTCTCAGCTTATTAGATGATCTTTAGTCACATAAATATCTATGGGAATGTTATATATACCAAAAGTTTCAAGAATCTTTCTTTCTTAAATTTCATACAGAGTCCAACACCATCACATAATTGAGATGGAGGGAATAATACACTTTTTGTCACATTAGATTCCAACCCTATTTCTTCGACATTCCATAGTTCAAAAGAACTTAGGGATCAGAAGGTTGAACTCCATTTAGATGTCCAATAAATTTAAGTTCCCCACCATGTGCCCAAAGGATCCAAAACTTAGACTTACAAGTTTGGACTATGTCTACAGAGTACTATGTACCTTCCAAATTAACACACGCAATAAAAAGAGGAAGATTAGGTGAAAATTGACTAAATTGGGATAAACTGGACTCAAAAGTTGAACTTTTCTTGCAGTGCTAATTGTTGATGCCAAAGCCATGTACAATTTAATGGGAGCTGACACACAGACACAAGAATATCAGTGCAACGCATAACTTAAGATGGGGAAAAGGAAGTCAAAGTCCCAATTCACGTCCCAATTCAGTAGCATTAAAGTATCCTGATCCAAAATAACCATACAAAAACTAAACAATCATCAAGATAGTTTGACAGTAACTTTGTAAAAAAAAAAACAGAACCCAAAACTCAGAATCCAGTAAAAAATCAAAACCCATAACAAAAAATTCATTGTGGCATTAACCCAAACGCATGCAGAGCCTTATAAAGATTGAATTTTTCAAGAAACATATTCCTTTCAAAAAGAAAAAATTTGAAGAGTAAAGATTGTATATTTTTACCCAAGAGAAGCTGCAAAAGCTTGAATGGGTCGAATGCCATGCTTAATGGTACCTGAATTTGATAACTGAAACTTAAGAAAATGCTTAGGCAATTTTTGATGGGGTAAAAGGGTATTGTTTCTTGAATAGTTAGTAATAAGAGGGGTTGTAATGGGAGTAGATGAAAGTCTTAACAATTGAGCTTCCATTACAAACAGGGATAGAGAAGAAGAAGAAGAAGAAGAAGAAGAAGAAAGGAGAATATTTTGGCTGCTTAAGGGAAGCAAATGTAGTTTAAGAAAAATGCATTTGAATAGAGGGGTTTTGGAGTTTGAAGAGTTAGGTGAGTTTTCTCCGCCTGGTGAGGTCCACTTGGTGGGTGGGGGTGTTAGGTATCTGATGCGATATCCTCCTACTACCTAGTCTTCCTCTGTAAGGTGGATTTTAAAATACAATATCTTTTAAAAAGAATTTTCTCAACTTTTAGTGATCAAATATTTGATTTGTCAAATTATGTGATTAATTTGATTTGTCATTTGTCATCTAAAATAAATACTAATTGATTTGTTAGTTATTAAAGCATTTTATTAAGGATAAAATGAGTATTTTAAAAATTACATTATTACTATTAAATATAAAAATATGTCCTTTTTTGTTGGAGAACTTACTAAAAAAAAAGCGAATCATATAAATAAAAATAGAAAAAAATAGAAAGAGTAATGAGGATTTTGTGTATTAAGAAATTAAGTAATTTTACCTTTCTATCCTTATTTAATGTTTTCTAAGTCAACTTTTCAATATATAATGAATATGCTTAGATTTCAAAAATTAAAATGCACTTAGATGACTATTTAAATTTTTGAGTTTTTTTTTGGAGCCAATTTTTTCACCAATTGATCTAAAAAAAATTTAAAAGTTTTTATTGAAGCTTCAACTTTCAAGATTATTTTTTATTTTTTATTTTTTTCTCCATATTTTATTTTTAATTTGTTTGTTGAAATTTCTTTTTCAAAATAAGATTTTATAGAACAGTGAATGGAGTGAGTAATTAATTAATGTATGAGTACTTCAATGAATATTAATTACTTGTTAGTTTTCCTAGGTTAGTCAAAGTATATATTTTCAAGACTAATTAATTACTCTATCAAGGGTATATTAGGAAGAATATGGTAATTTATGCATTGATTTTATGAAATGACAAGTATTATGGACCAACTATTTGTAGAAAGGGATGACATATAAAAATGAATGGAGGGAGTACTATATTATCCTTTGATTTTATAAATTTACTGTTTTGACTTTATTAAATTTAATGCTTTTGAAAAATGTGTTACTCCCTCCATTTCAAATTAATTGAATTGTTGAGGTGTTTCACACCCTTTAAGAAAAGAAGATTAAGACATAAATTAGACATAACTTTCCATTTTTATCCTTGTTAATTATTATCAAATTTATGATTAAAATAACTAAATATTAATTAATAATTAATTCCAATACTAATTATTTAAGGGTAAAATTGGAAGAACATTTTAAAAATAGTCTTGAAAATTGAATAATTAAGTTAATTTGAAAAATGAAAAATGACTCAAAAATTCAATTAATTTGAAATAGAGGAAGTAGATGATAAATAATACTCCTACTCCCTCCATTCCATATTAATTAAATTTTTGAGGGATTTTCCATTTTTCAAATTAACTTAATTGTTCAGTTTTCAAGACTACTATTAGGGTGTTGTTCCAATTTTACCCTTCATTTGGATTTTCAATGTGATGATTTCAATAAATTTGACAATAATCAATAAGGGTAAAAATGGAAAATTATGTTCAATTTATGTTTTAATCTACTTTTCTTAAAGGGTGTGAAACACCTTAAAAGATTCAATTAATTTGAAATGAAATGAGTATTTAATAACAAGGGTAAAATAGACACAAAGGGTAAATTATCTCTTGATTTTCTAAATTGAACAAGTATTGTTAGATAACTAATTTAGTATAGTGAACAACTATTGTTGGACGGAGGAAGTAAGTGATAGATATTTACGTGGCTATGCAAACCATTAAATTTGTCACTTATACTATGTAAAATAAACTGGAACAGAGCGGTAATATTTTAATACGTGAGCCATTAAGTTTGTCACTTATACTATATTTCTAATTTGCTTTAACAAGTTGAAATTTTAAAAAATTATTTCCGATCTAGATGGAAGAAATAGGAAACATAAACTAAAAAGAAAAATTGATTTTTGAGATCAGAATTTTAATTATATAGATTGTTTTTATGAAAAAATTTTCGATTATTGAGATCAAAATCTTAATTATATAGATTGCTTTTATGAAGAACTTTTGATTATTGAGATCAGAATTTTAATTCTATAGATTGTTTTTAGAAAAACTTCTGATTATTGAGATCAGAATTTTAATTATATAGATTGCTTTCATGAAGAACTTTTAATTATTGAGATTAAAATTTTAATTATGTGGATTGCTTTTATGAAGAATCCACATGCAGGCTTTGGGAGTGGTGCTTTTGGTGCTCAGTGCGCGAATTTTACTCCTATATTTTTTGTAATCTAATCTAAATTAATAAATAACCTCACTTTTTTTTTTTCAGAAAAAGAAGAAGTGAAGACTTAATTAAATAAATAAAAAGGATTTTTTTATGCGCCCCCCCCCACCCCCCCACCCCCCGGTGAAAATAATGTGACGCTTTTTTTAAAAAAAAATGTTGTTTTTAATGCAAACATTTCGTTGGTAATTCGTAAGTGGCCAATCCAATCTTTAAATAGGTCAATGGTGGGTTTCTCACGTGGAAAGACTTTAAAAAAAAATAAAAAAAAATTGAACATTTTGAATTCAAATATTCCCAAAAGAAATTTCAATAGCTCAGTTAATAGATTACTTAAATTCTAAAAAAAAAAAGGATTACATATATTTTTATTTATTGGTAAGGATTCGATTCTTCATATGGGCCTGCCCTCAATTTATAAAGAAAAAAAGAGATTCAAACGTTTAATTTTGTCCAATTTGATATATTCCAGCCTGATATTCAAAAGTTGGCAGAGTCAAATTTAACTTTTGTCCAGTTTGTACGTTGACAATAACGTTGAAGCCTAATATTGAAATGTTGACATCAAATAGCCATATTTAACTCTTTTTAGTCAAAGTTAGTAGCCTATAAATATTTTCCCTCTTCCTAAAAAATATATTTCAATTGTCCTCCTATCTTTTTAAAATGTATCCATATCTTACTCTAATGTATGTTATACGTGAAGTGATGATAAATGTTACTCTCTCCGTTTCAAAAAGATTGGTCTGGTTTGACTTATCACGAAGTTTAAGAAATTAAAGAAGACTTTTAAATCTTGTGGTCCGAAATTAAAGTTATGTCAAATGTATAAAATTGTCCTTAATCTTATGGTCTTAAACATGCCACGTGGAAAACAAAAAGTAAAATGTTACCAAAAAAGGAAAGATGTCATTTTTTTGAAACTGACTAAAAAGGAAAGGAGGTCATTCTTTGTGAAACGGATGGAGTAGTTTAGTTGAATAAGTTTTTTTTTTGTTAATTCTTTTTAGGATATTTCATCTTTTTTGCTTCCTTGGTGATTTGAACTCACAATCTTCAGATTGAAAGTAAAGAGTATTTACCATCCGAGTAATTAGTTGAATTAGTATCGATTAATTATTTAACCGCTGTTATTGGTCATTTTTTAAAAAGAAAAAAAAGAAGTGGATTTTCACGCAAAGAAGTGTTGCTATTTGTGCATTTCTTCCGTGCTGATTTGGTGCATTTATTTTGTGATTTTCCTTATAATTATCTTGTAAGAGAAGTTCTTGAAACAAGTGTAAACGCAAATGAAATTAAATATCATATATATATTTTATAAAAATATCATATATATATTTTGATAGGTATTCTGTAAATTAACAAACATACAATCAAAATAAACATTTTGTAAATTAATAAATACACATTCAGTTATCCAAATATCTCTCTATATATATATGAAAATAAAAACGTTGATGTGGCATGCTTCTTTGATCAATATTGCTATTTATTTATTTTCTCATAATTTTAAATTTTTTTCTTCATTCTATGTTCAAAAAACTTTTAAAATATTACTTTCTTTCGTTATTATTAGCATTTATTAGATTAACCTTTCGTTTCAAAAGAAATTAGGTAACGGCTAAATACATAATGGTGCAATTAGTATAATCATAACACATAATTTCTTCATTAAATCATTATTAAATAGTATTGCAATTAGGACATTGATTAATTAACTTCATACAAATGGCAGTAACGTTAATTTTCTATTATTACAAAATAAATGGCAATTTAATTTGACTATATTTTGAAATTAAATTAGCAGTAATACAGACGTTTTCCTATTCCAAGATAATTGATTGTCCGCAAATTAGCACTTATTACCAAAGTTTAATTTTTTTAATAATTGCAACATTAATGATTATGTTTAATTTCTAATAGATATTTAAACTTTCTTAATCCTCACTATTTACTTAAGCATCTTCTCTCTATTACTAATTAAATTCATTCTAAGGCTTAAAGGTACGTAATTTTTCGCTATCCCATTAAAATAACTTTCCTCTTTCAAATTACATGAATAATGAGTAGTTAGGTTCTCTGATTTCTCTTCCCTTTTTTGATTACCTCTAATTATATATGTCAAAATTGTATGGTGATATTCGGTTTAAAATGTGTATTTATATTACGTTATTGCTTTATATTCTATGCATAATTGCATTGTTACATCATTATTTTGGGTGTTTTGAGTTTATTATAAATTTTATATGTGCAGAAAATGTATCAAATGAACATGATTGAAAAGAGGTGTTTTTGGCTCCTTTTGAAGCAAATGAACGAAGATTGAAGGATGACTAGGTTCTCACCTCGCGAGACCCATACAAAGAAAATTATTGATCCATTTTTTAATTTAGCGTATGCGTCAATTATATTTGTTAATATATGTCTTCCAACTAATCATAGCCTCCTTGTGAATTATCATAATTTTATTTATTCTAAAAGTTTCATCATTGAAATGATCTAATTTTCATTCTTCATAAATATAATAGAAATTTGTTTCATTGAGAAATGCGTATTTTTACACATTATACTTAGAATATCCAAGATTTTTCCTCTATGAATTGAATTAATTAAATTGTTTCAATTCATATAAATGTTGAAATAATATGAGGATTTTAAAAATATGATTTTGAAAAAAGTTAAGAGGAAGCCGGCAGGAAATTTTTGAAAGCAATTAGAGAAAGAGTGCATTACTTTTGGCTAAGAAATTTTATGGCTGAACACGCTAAAATTTTGTGAAATCAATCTTCATCAACATATTTTTAACTTTTACAAGATTATAAATTAGAAGATGATAAATATTTCATATTTTAAAATTTTTACTACGATTTATTTATTTTTTCTTTTGACTTTGAAATCTATGATTTCTTTTTATATGATATGGGTTATATTAACAATTTTTTAAAATGTTAGAATATTTACTTTTAAAAATTAGAGAAGTTTGTAATTGACAATTAGATCTAAAAAAAGTAAGCTCTGATCTTAATTAATTATGAATTAGGTGATATACAAAGTTTTGGAACTAATTTGAAAAAATATTTAAGTTTGTATGCATAAATACATAAAGATTTCATCTATTAATCCATTATATCTTGGCTAAATTTGTAACGAGGTCATATCATATTCCTATTTATTTAATTGCTCACTTTTTTAGATTTTTTTCTCTCTTTCTAATATCGTTCCTTTTTAAGAGTCAAGTGATATGAATTTCGATCAAAATTATATTAATATATATTTTCTTGCTCGTATTGATAAATGATACATGAGTAAAATTGTAATTTATAATACTTTTCATATAACTTTTGAATATCTAAACTTTAATTTTAAAATATAAAATTAATCTAATCTTATTTAACTTTGAAAAATAGATAAATTGACTCTCAAGAGGTATCATTACTTCATAATAAATAGCTTATAATCAAATAAAGAAAAAAATACTATTCCAAAAATTTAATCTTATAATCAAAAGAATTTGTAGTAGATAACCTTTTAAGTTTTAATTGTCCAATTGGAGAGGCGCAACCCATTGAATTGTAATGTTTCCACTTATATTTCTTTGTTCCTTTATATATTTAGCTTCTTTTCTTTGTCATTATTTTATTCATAATGAAGGAAATTTTTGGAAAACAAATATTTCATACTATCCTAATGAAAGAAACAAACTTACTAGGCAACTACTATTAGAATCACATACAAAAATATTGTATTTTAACATGATTTTTTTAATATATTTTTATTTTTTAAAGAAGATATAATAATAAAAAGAATATCGTTCATCTAACTCTAATTTTATTAACAAAATTATATAATAAAGATTTCATAAATATTTTTAATTATTTTTTATGCATACACATAAAAAGTTTTATCATATTTGTTTGAAAAAAATTGTATTTTAAAAAATCTTGTCTAAATTAATTAATTTACCTCGCGAAGCACGGATATACTTCCTAGTTATGTATAACTAAACAAACTTTTTTGGATATACACAAATGACTGTATACATTATATCTACATGATAGAGATACTTTACATATTATAAGAATGTTGTTGAAATAAGATTGCTACTCGGATAGTTCAGTAGTACTCCTTGTACACACATTAAAATAATTGTACTCAAGCTTCCAATTATACGTCCTAAATATGCTTAACATTCAATGATCACTAGAAAATTCATATGTTATTTTTTGAGGAATATTTGCAAATAGACGCTATAATAAACTTAATTATGCTTCATAGCCATAGTTTGCATATTTACCGTAGTCACAATTTAAGCTGTCCCGTTTGTATAATTTACGGATATGTTTGTATAATTGAGCTATTTTTGTATAAACTCAAAATAACGAATTTATACAAACACAATCATCTGAACTTTAAACAGTTATACAAATTATATTATAAAAATTACACTATACAAAAGTTATACAAATCATATTATACAAAAATCCGAATTATACAAACTTGAAACCCAACTCACGTAATTATCACTGAATATTGATTGCGAGTGGTAATTAACTTAAATTATAGCTATAATGACTAATTAGCTATATTTGCTTAGCCATATAATTTTTCATTTTTTAGTTAGCATCATGACTAGGGGTCTGTATCGATCGGTTCGGTTATAAGTATTATCGGTTCGATTTATCGATTTTTGGTTTTTTAAATATGCTAAACCGATAACCAAACCAATAAGATATTTGTTATCGGTTTTCGGTTTATCGATTTTAGGTCTTTAATGGTTCGGTTTTCGGTTTAACCAATAAGAAAATGCTTTCAAAACAAATATATGACTTATCCAATAATTTAACACGATACGCATACATCGAAATAATCATTCCAAACGGGACAACAAGGACCAACTTGTTGTATTTTGGTCATCACAACAAAGACTTGGTTAATTTTCGATCACCATAATATATATAAAACGAGGTCCCCTTTATGCAATAAAGATAATCAAATAAAACCAAATCATAGACAAGTCAAAACAGTAGCAAATGAGGCGGAAAAATGAGGTAAGAATGCCTCACAAGTCTCCAATTAAAAAAAAGGGACAAGTGGGGCCTCTTCATCTCTTCCTCAATTTAATTAACTCTTAATTAATATATTGGACCAAATTAGTATTTTTTAAAACTTAGGAGGCTTTATTTTAAATTATGAAGCATATTAAGTATGGAGAAAACCTTTTAACTTATTCAATTTTCTTTTTAAAACTGAAGTTACAGGGGAATCTCCAAGAACGGGACTTTTTTTTCAAAAAAAAAAATTTCTTCTTCATCTTCAAAATCATCAAATCTTCTTTGAGTTTGTTGTGTTTTTCTTTTCAATCAGTAGCTTCTAATACAAGGTAAATTTTCTTCTCTTTTCTATTTCAAAGGATAAGATTAGGGTTTAATAAAGAAGAAAATCATCATCATCTTGCTATTATATGTTTTTTTATTTTTACATTATATTTATTCCGTTTGAACTTGAAATTAACTCAAAAGAGCATTTTTGATAAGTATAAAAAATATTTTGTGTCCATTCTTCAGCTGGGTTTAGTGAATTCAATTTAGTTGTTTCAGCCAACAACTTAAGTAGTTGTTTGGACAACTACTGAAGTTGTTTATAGAAATAACTTTATATTTTTGTTAATACAGAAATAGTCCAACAACTTCCTGTAGTTGTCCGACGATTCAGAAGTTGTCCCAACAACTACTGCAGTTGTTAGACAATTGTGTTTAATTGTTGGTCAACTGATTAGTTGTAGGACAAATAATTTAATTATTGATCTATAATGTACCACTATTGCTCCTTTTTTGTTGATCATATTCAGTTAATTTCTTACTATTTACTAACTTTTAACTATTTTAGTGTAGTTATAATGCTTCAATATAAGAGGAAGAGAACTGGAACATCTTCATCCAATCCAAATGCTAAAGAAAATGTTGAGAGCTTAACTGCTGCTAGAAAAAGAGGTATCACAACACTTCAAAGTATCGGTGGACAACCAGCTGGAGAAGAAAAAAGTGATGAAAAAAATAGTAAGAATAACAGTGACCTATCAGGTGAAGAAAAAAGTGATGAAAATAGCAACGAAAATTCAAGTGAAGAGAAAAAAGATGGTGAGAGTCATGGAGATGAATCAGGTAGAGAGGAACAAAGTGAAGAAAGTGAAAGTGAACAATCGGATGAAAAAGAAGAAGAAGGTATTGAATCCTCTCCAAATTATGTTAAAATCATTTCCAATGATAAGTATAAGTTTAAGACCCACTTGAGTGTGTCTGGGTCTTATGATTCAAGCATCAATTGAAGAGTTGGTTTTGGAGCTCAATTTGTTGAGTTTAGAAAGATTTTAATCGCACAAAAAATTGAAAATGATTTTAAAAAATCTTGTTTTGGTCACTTTTTGAAGTTGGATCAATCTGTAGCAGTACAACTTCCAATGAAGTTAGTACATGGCCTTTGTCTTCGTTGTATATTTTCTGAAAAGAAGAAAGAGGTTTGGATTGATTATAATGGTTTGCCTCTTTGTTTTGGCATTAATGAATTCGCTATTATGACTGGACTTCGGTGTTATTCCCTACCTCCTCTAAGTCAACAATTAGCGAAAATTTGAAAAAAAGGTGAAATTTTGGTTGATCTGGTGGGTCAATCTGCAAATGTTGATGTACTCATAGAAAAGATGAGTGATCCATGCTTAACCAAAAAGCAAAAGCTTGCTATTAGTATGGTTTGGTTTTTGCATTGTGTATTGTGTTCAAAAAGTGCAGAAAAGAAGATAGAAACTCATTGGCTAAAGATGGCGTCCAAAAAAAGTGTGTTCAATTCATATCCATGGGGTCGAGTTAGCTTTGATCTTATCATTAACTATCTTTTGAAAGAGCTAGATTCAACCAAAGCTTAGTATAATCTTCATGGATGTCCGTGGGCGTTCGCCGTAAGTAATTAAATTGATGTTTTTATTTTATAATTTTTAGTTAAATTATTATTTGACTTTATTATCTATACTAAGCTATTTTTAATATTAAATTGTAGGCTTGGGCGTTTGAAGCTATTCCGGAACTTCAACGATTGGTCAAGGATTCTTCACCTGAAAAATCAATTCCAAGAATGATTAAATGGATGGCTGGAACACCTGCTTACAAGACAAATATTGATCCTATTTATCAGACAAAAGAACAAGTAAGATTGTATCTACATAATATTAGTAGTTGTGTTATGCAAAAGTTAAACAAGTAGTGTAATTATTGGACAACTGAACTTGTTGTTCCGTCAACTATTCAAGTTGTCCAACAACAGTAAAAGTTGTAAACATACAACTTAGCTATTATTGTACAACTAAATTAGTTATTTCAAAAATATTATATATCTATATAATATTAATTGTGTTATGCAATATTGAAATACTACTGTAATTATAAGACAACTAAACTTGTTTCCACAACTACTTTAGTTGTCCAACAACAATAAAGTGATTTCCACAATCACATATTACTGAAGTTGTAATTGGACAACTGATTCAGTTGTTTTTAAATTATGAATAACTTTTTTTTTTTAAATGCAGATGCAAAATCAAGTTGTTCACCCTTTTCTTTTTCCAACAAACATAGAGAAGGAACAAATTTATGTTCAAGATATTGAGTCATATGAAGATAGTTCGGATCCAAAAATTGATGCTTTAAAAGAAGAGTTGGCACTTGTAACAGCTATAAAACTTAATATAACTGTTGTTGAAGAACGTCTTGAGATAACTGGTGGAGAGAATAGTGTTGCGAGAAATTATGGAGTTGAGAGAGATGGTGATGGCCAGATTGCTTTAGATACTTGTAGATCCTTTGGTGGAGTAGGAAGAGATGAATCATATTTAGCTAATCTTGGTAGGGGAGAAGATACCCCTGGTGTGATAAAAACAACAAATGTGAATGCCTTCAATATTGATTGTTGCTGTAAATGTGAAATATGTTGTGATAAGTATGAAACTATTTTGAATGAAGTAAAATCTTTGTCAACAAAGTTAGATGGGCAGCAATCAAAGAGGACTATATATCCGAGCTATGCAAGAAAATCTCCTTATACTCCTGCGTTAAAAAGAAGGTTGGCCATGATTTCCAAAGCCAAAAATGCAATGAAGAGTAGATTGGAAGTGAATTTGTACAAACCTCTGTTGACATCCAATTTTGGACCTCCGCA